>NW_027187374.1:3662792-3674961 GCF_028583685.1 Petaurus breviceps papuanus | reverse complement strand
CTTCCTTCCTTCCTTCCTTCCTTCCTTCCTTCCTTCCTTCCTTCCTTTCTTCCCTACTCTACCATCTTCCCAGAATCTTCTCCCCTATTTTGTGTTAAAGTTGAGCTTTTCCCCCAAGGTAGAGGTTGCGGCTCTGTCCCAAGCTTCAAGCTTTTTCTCACTGCCATTTTCAGAGCTATTTTGGAAGTTTTTGGTGTTTCCAAGTTGTTGTAATCTCAGGAGAGGTGGGGTCACTGCTCCCTTGCAACCAGAATGGATACTGTTCCTCAGAGTCCCTGCTCCCTTGTGACCCAGCATGATATGCTTCTCAGATGCTCTGCGCCACTGGGACAGAAAGTAATACTGCTCCTTAAGGCCTCTGCTTCCTTGAGACAGCAAATGTTTCTCCTGGTCTTGGAGTTGTGACCTGGAAGTAGGTATAAGTAGTGGAGTTGCCTGAGTACCTGTTCTGTTCTAACTATGAGCATAGGAGTTCCCTGTAGACTCTTTCTGACCAGTTGCTGATCACTTTATTATATTTGGTCTGAGAACTCCTGAAGTTGCTACTCCTGCTCTTGCCATATACAAGGTCAACAGCCAGTGTTGCCTCCTGGTGGGCTCTGTAGTCTTATTGCAGTGTCACAGATCTCTTCTTCTGACCTCCTAAATTATACTGAGCTGGAAAAAGGACTCACTCTGACATTTCATTGTCTCTGACACTTGAGAATTTGAATTGAGGCATTATTTTAAAGTAGTTTGGAAGGGAATGTTGGGAGAACTTAGCTGCTTCTTCTGCTCTACAATCTCTGGCTCCACCTCCACCTCCACCTCCCTTCTGATACTGTCATCACTCTGATCCAGGTGCTCATCACCTAATCACTTGACTATTTCAAAAGTTTTCGGACTGACTCTATGCCCTATGTCTCTCCACATTGCAATCTATCCTTCATAAAGCTGTCAAATTGGTTTTCCTAAAGTGTACAGAAGTGACCTCTCTCTATTCAGTAGACTCTGGTAGCTCCCTATTATCCCCAAGATGAAATAAAAACCATCTATTTTCCTTTTTATTTTTTAAGCAATTGGGGTTAAGTAACTTGCTCAAGGTTACACAGCCAGTTATTTCTGGGTGTGGTGCTGAGTGTCTGAGCCTGGGATTCGATCTCCAGGTCATCCCAACACTGGAGCCAGTGCTATTACTCGCTGAGCCACCTGGCCGCCCCGATCTATTTTACTTTTAAGGCCAATCATAGTCAAGCCTCTTTTAATTTTTTTCACCTCACTCCTCTTTCTATAGTCTGCAATCTCATATTAAGACACTCCACCTCCTGACTCTGGAAATTATAACTGGGTGTCACCCATTGTAATGGGAATGCAAATTTGGAAGATCTTCCCTGCCCCTAGGCTAAAATGCACCTGAAGCCTGGGGAGGGAGGCTTGTTTTTCAGTAGATACTTCTTGATTGGCCAGTGAGTCAATAAGGTTGTTACATTCTCTGAGCCAGGAGAAGGCTATATAAGCCCTGATGTGTAGCTTTGTTTTGGGGGCTCACTTTGAGAAGTGTTCTGTGATTTGATCTGTATTCTGAAAAGCCGTTGTCCAGAGGGGCCCCCCGCCCCCGGCTTTGAAAAACCCAGATGTTGACTGGGTATGGATGTAATGGTTGGACAGTTTGGAAATCTGTCTACTTGATCTGTTTCTGTCTTGATAATTCTGCCTGTATATTCTGAAGTTCGGGGTGCTGACCTTTTTCCCCTGAACAAGGTAAATGATATATGTCTGACTGATTAAAATAAGCTTGTTAACCCATTTTGAGTTGCTTTCCTTTATCAAAGCAGATCCAAGAACCTGTGTGAGCAGGCACCCTGGGAACGTTGGGGTGCTTGCTGCTACACCCATGAATAAAATTCTCTCCCTCTTCATCTTTGCCTCCTATTCTGTGACTTCCTTAAAATCTCAGTTAAAAATTCCATCTTCTGGTGGAAACCTTTATTGGTCATTCTTAATCTTAGTTTCTTTCTTTGGAGATTATTTCCAGTTTTTCCTGAATGCGTATATATTGTTTATACATAGTTGTTTGCAAGTTATCTCTCATATTATAGCATGAGTTCCTCTAGAGCAAGAATTTCTTTTTGCAAGTGCTTAGCATAGTGCCTGGCATATGTTAGGTGTTTAATAAAACCTTGCTGATTTGGTCATAATGAAGTATGTTATTTAACACATGATATGTTAAAAATAGCATGTACATTATAAAAACATTATTTGTCATGTTGACTGACATGCATTTCAATGTATAAAATATTACATTAAAATGGTCATGTTTTAGCTGATTGTTTGTATGTAAATATATACAGAAATTATGTAATATATGTTCTCTATATGAAATGCATAATAAAATATAATATGATAATTTTTATGCTATATAATATGCCATATTACAATGTATATATTAATATGGACTTAAAGCAAGAAAAATAGAAAATGTTTGCAAAAAACATTATGAAAAACTATTTTCTACATCAAGGATATTTTAATCATAACACTTGCAACCTAATATTAAAGTCCCTGAAGTGTTTACAAAGAGAGTAGAGATGGCACTAAGGAGAAAAAAAGATGTGGAAAGAAGTCATATTGGGTCAAGTATTGAAGACTGAGATCCGTATTGATGCAGTCCAACTTTGAAGGCATTGTGAGACTGTTTTACATGGAATCTAATGGAGGGGAGGACACCAAAGTCGTGGAAAAATCTCAAAAGTTTTTATTAAAACAAAGAGCAAGAAGACATCAAGAACTTCTAGTTATGTTAAATTATTATATATATTAATTGTATATTATATAGCCACATATAAAGTAACATGATATAATAAATCAATACAATATATGTCATAATGTTATATAAATTATTTTATCTATATTTTGATGTTTTACATATAATACTACATCCTACACTATAATAACCAATCATCATATAAATAGCATAAGAATATATGATATATAATATAATGATATATAATTAGACATGTATAATAAGTATTATTTTGCATCATATACCATGCTATGTATGTGCAAATGCATAACTGATATATATATAAATTTATACTTAATACATAGTATGTCATAAGATTATATTTTATATTTATATATTTGTAGCAGCAAGCACCCCAAGCATCCCAGGGTTTGCCACCACCACAGGTTCTTGGATCTGCTTTGATAAAGGAAAGCAACTCAAAATGGGTTAACAAGCTTACTTTAATCAGTCAGACATATATCGTTTACCTTGTTCAGGGGAAAAAGGTCAGCACCCCGAACTTCAAAGCATACAGGCAGAATTATCAAGACAGAAACAGATCAAGTAGATAGATTTCCAAACTGTCCAACCATTACATCCATACCCAGTCAACATCTGGGTTTCCACATCTGGGTTTTTCAAAGCCGGGGGACTCTCAACAACGGCTTTCCAGAATTCAGATCAAATCACAGAACACTTCTCAAAGTGAGTCCCAAAACAAAGCTACACATCAGGGCTTATATAGCCTTCTCCTGGCTCAGAGAATGTAACAACCTTATTGACTCACTGGCCAATCAAGAAGTATCTACTGAAAAACAAGCCTCCCTCCCCAGGCTTCAGGTGCATTTTAGCCTAGGGGCAGGGAAGATCTTCCAAATTTGCATTCACATTACAATATTTTATGTACATATAGAACCATATATGACATGTTATCTGTCATAATATAATACATTTGTGTGTATATAAGAACACATGCTTTTAAATAAAATATATAATGTATAAAATATTCAGATATATGATAGTCCTATATAAACCAGTGCATATAGGCATGCATAATGGTGTGATTACAATAGTCTATATTAAAATGCACTATATAAATATGTGCACATCTTATCCTTATAAATATATCAATTAAATTTTATACTGTTTGATATGATTGTATTTCATATATTTTATTTTTATTTATATTTGCAATTTCAATATAGAATAAATATGTTCTATATTATAGAATCAAATATTTATTAATTTACTTATTTATTCTATAAATATAAAATTATAATATAGCATTATATTATATATAATAAAATATATTTCATATATTTTATGTATTATATAAATTTATACGTGCATATAATACATTACATAATATATTATATAAATATATTAAATTATAATATAGTACAATAATATATTATATAATAAAATATATTTACATATTATGATATGATACATAAAATAAATATATATAACTATTAAAAATTATTGATAAATATTAAAAATTTATGCTATAAATATAAAACAATTCAATACAGAATAAATTATTCAGTCCTAAAGACTGGTGAGTAAAAGAATAAATAATAGAAACAGTAGATAACAAGTAATAAATAAATATGGTGTTTATACCTAAACAGGAAGAGTAAAACAGAAAAAGAAAATTATATACCAACTTCATTAATGAATATTTATGCAAAAATATTATACAAAATAGCTAAAAGATTACAACAATATGTCACAAAGATGTTATATTATGACAAAGTAGGATTTAGACCAGGAATGTAGGGATGGTTTGGCATGAGGAAAACTATTTGCATAATTGATTATATTAATAACAAAAGTAAAAAAAAAATAATGATTTTATCAATAGATGCAGAAAAAAGCTTTTGATGAAATACAACTCTCATTTCTATTAAAAACCCTTGAAAGTATAGATATACATGTATTTTTCCTTAAATTGATAGAAAGCATTTACCTAAAACCATCAGCAAAGTATTACAAAGTACTACAGTATTTGTAATGGAGATAAGCCAAAAGCTTTCCCAGTAAGATCAGTTATGAGACAAGGATGCCCACTGTCACCAACATTATTCAATATGGTATTGTAAGTACCATAGCAATAAAAGAAGAAAAAGAAATAGAAGTAATCAGATTGGGAAGTGAGGTAATAAAACTATCTCTTTTTGCAGACAATGTGAATTTCCTTACATTAGAGTGATCCCTAAATGGAAAAGGCAATCATAGAAAGGAGTAGCTTTCCGTCATTAGAATTCTTCAAGTAAAGCCTAGATGATCATTTTTCAGATATGATATAGAGGGGATGCTTGTTCATGTACAGTTTGGTCTGCATGGTCTCTGAAGTCTCTTATAACTCAGAGATTCTATGTTTGTTTCACAGTAAAAAGAGTTCAGGATTTGGAATTGATATTAGTTCTGATATAAAAATATTCTTTGTTTCCTTGGTAGGTACTGCTGCCAATTATATTTGTATCCCTACACACAAACAATTTTCTCTACATACTTAGAGACATTTTTTAATAATGTATCTATTATATTCACAACATAGGCTGAAAAATGAATGAGCAATATTTAAAAAAATCTTATATGGGACAAGGCAAAATGTATATAATTAGAATTTTAACAAAGGGCAAAAGGGAAATGGTAAGGATATACACATTAAAGAGCATTTATCAAGTAAAACAGGAAACTAGATGGTAAATAATGGTACTATTGTTGATATCTCACCGGAATCTTACAAACAAATAAAAGAGAACCTAATTAGATTTCAATAGCACTATAATTTATACAAGAGTTTGATTTTTTTCAGATTCTAACTAGGTGATATTTTGACTTAAGTAAATGGGGGAAATAAAGCCAAATGAGAAATTCTTCTAGCACTAACCAGTTATTTACCTGCAAATAATTACAGCAAGAACTGCAAGTTCTAGTTAGTAATATGTTTGGGTGTCTTTAAGAAATGGTGGTCATAAATCCAATACAGAAAAATTCTCTTGCCACAGTTCAATCCTCAGTAGAATTGTTTTCTTGACTTCAGGCACTTAGCTACATTTAGTTTAATATGATTTATTAAGCTCTACTGCAAGGTACTAACAAAGGCCCTGAAATATAAAGATGAGGGCAATTTCTGCCCTCAAGGAGATAAAAAATCTTCATTGGCACAAGTCTCATCCAAAACTGCCCTGAGAAATTGCAATTCATTATATTTAAAAACAAAACAGCATATATCATTCCTCCAGCTAATTCCCCTCCTCTGTTCAGAAAGGTAGAATGTGGTAGGACATGAATTAAGATGTTAACCTTGTGAGTGGGGAGATAGGTGCATGAATATATGTATGTAAATGTGTGTGCATGTATCTCTCTATATAAGCATGCATACATATAAACACATAGAGTATATTATAATGCTTAATAAATGCCAGTTAGAAGAAAGGGAAACTTAAAATGAATATACATCTTCAGTCTTTTCATAATTTAGGAATTCCTTATTGAAGATGAAAAAAAATTAAGTCTAATTTCTGGAAACTATTTCCCTACTTTCTATCTATAATTAGTGAATGTATTTTTCTTAATTATTGTACTAAAAGAAAAAGAAGGAAACAAACAGGAAATAAGAAACAGGGAAAAGTTAAGTGAGATACTACAACTTTACAATAAAAAAATTTAATTGATGATGCAGTAAATACAAGATCCCATTGTGATTATTGCTTGTTAATTATCAATAACTATTTCTAGTACTTATTAATTATTTATATTTTTAATAGTATTTTATTTTTTCCTCAATTATTTGAAAAGAAAATTTTCGGGATTCATCTTTACAAGATTTTGAGTTCCAAATTCTTCTCCCTCCCTTCCCTCCCTTTTTTCTGAAAATGGTAGGCATTTTGATACGGATTATACATGTGCTATCATGTAAAAATATTTCCATATTAGTCACAGTTAAGTAAGAAGAAACAGATTAAAAGGAAAAAAAACATGAGAAAGAATAAAGTAAGTGAAAAAATATGCTTTGATCGGCATTCAGGGTCTGTCAGTTCTCTATCTGAATACTGAGTCTTTCATGAGTCTTTTGTACTTGTCTTGCACTCATGTTGCTGAGAAGAGCTGAGTCATTCATAGTTAATCATCACACAATGTTGCTGATACTGTGTACAATATTTTCCTGGTTCTGCTCATTTCATTTCTGAAAAGTGTCTGTTCATATCCTTTGACCATTTGTCAATTGGAGAATGCCTTGTATTCTTTTAAATTTAGAACATTTCTTTATATATTTGGGAAAAGGGGCCTTTAACAGAGCCACTTTCTATAAAGACTGTTTCCCAGCTTTCTTATTTACTTCTAATTTTGGTTGCATTGGTTTTGTTTGTGGAAAAGTTTTAAATTTAATAGAATAAAAATTATATTTTACATTTTGTAATGCTCTTCATTTCTTATTAGGTCATGAATTCCTCCCCTCTCCATAGATTTAACAAGTAGATTATTCCTTGCTCTTCTAATTGGCATATGGTCTCACCCTTTATGTTTAAATCATGCCAAAGGTCTGTCATATTTAGCTTTTCTAATATTCTATTTAATTTTTAAGGTTCTTTCTTGTTCATCTTTTGGTTGTATTTATTGAGTTTGAGAGGGGATAGTTGAGGACTCCTACTGGCATATTTTGTTGTCTATTTCTTCCTGTAACTCACTGAACTTCTTTAAGAATTTGGATGCTATACCATTTGATATTTATGTTTAACATTAACATTGCTTCATTGTCTATGGTAACTTTTAGCAAGATGTAGTTTCCTTCTTCCAATTAAGTCTCTTTCTGCTTTCACTTTGTTTAAGATCAGAATTGCTACCCCAGCTTTTTTATTTCACGTGAAGTATAATAGATTCTGCTCCAGTCCCTTACCTTTATTCTGTGTGTATATCTCCACTTCAAGTGTTTTTCTTATAAATACCTTATTGTAAGATTTTGGTTTTTGATTCACTCTGCAATCCAATTCCATTTTATGGGAGAGTTCATCCCATTCACACTCACAGTTATGATTACTACCTGCAAATTTCCCACCATCTTATTCTTCCTCCTGTTTGTCCTCTCCTTTCACTCTTTCCCTCCTAGTGTGTTTTGCTTTTGCCTACCACTTCACCTGATTTGCCTTCCCTTCTGTCAGTCTCTCTCTCCTCCCTCCCGCCTTTACATGATCTCCTCCCATCCTGCCTCCCTGTAGGGTAAGATAGATTCTTATGTTCAACTGATTGTGTATATGATTCCCTCTTTGCACCAATACTGATGAGAGTAAGGTTCAAGCAATGTTCATAATCCCCACCCTCCCATCTTCATCTCCACTGTAAGAGATATTTTGTACTTCTTCATGTAAAATAATTTATCCCATTCTGCCTCTCGCTTCCTTCTGTACCCATTGTACTCCACTTTTTCATACCTTGATTTTTTATGTTATTCCCTCAAATTCACCTTATACCCATATCCTCTATGTATATTCCTTCTAACTGTGCTATTAGTAATACAGTTTTTAACAATTCCAAGTATCATCTTCCTGTATAGGGATGTAAATAGTTTAGCTCTATTGAATCCCTTATGTTTTCTTTTCCCTTTTTACCTGTTTATGCTTATCTTGGATTTTAATATTAGAAGTCAAATTTTTGGTTTAGATCTGCTCTTCTTATGAAATCTTGAAATCCTTTTATTTTATTGAATGATCATTTTCCTCTCATTGTATTATGCTTAATTTTTCTGGTTAAGTGCTTCTTGGTTATAGTGCTTGCTCCTTTGCCTTCTAGAATATCATGTTGCATGACCTCAGATTCTTTAATGTTGCAGCTACCAAGTCCTATGTGATCCTGACTGTGACTCCTCTATATTTGGATTGTTTCTGTCTGGCCATATGTAGCATTTTTTCCCTTGATCTAATAGTTCTGAAATTTAGCTATAATGTTCCTTGGAGTTTTTATTTAGGGATCTCTTTCTTGAGCTGATTGGTGGATTCCTTCAATACCTATTTTGCAGGTTCCAGGATATCAGGGTAGTTTTCCTTGTTAATTCCTTGAAAGATAGTGTTCTCTGGTTGCAGGATATCAGGGCAATTTTCCTTGTTAATTTCTTGAAAGATACTCTCCATGGCCTCCTTTTGATTATGGCTTTCAGGTCGTCCAGTGATTCTAATACTGTCTCTCCTGGATCCATCTTTCAGGCCAGTTGTTTTTCCTATGAGATATTTTATATTTTCTTCTATTTTTTTCATTCTTTTGAATTTGTTTGAGTGATTCTTGATGTCTCATAAATTCATTAGATTCCACTTTCTGAATTCTCACTTTTCAGGTACTTTTTTTCTTCAATAAGCTTTTGTACTTTCTTTTCCCTTTGGCCAATTCTACTTTTAAGCAGTTTACCAAGCTGTCAACTCTTTTTTCATAATTCTCTTGCATCATTCTAATTTCTTTTTCCCATTTTTTCCTTCTACCTCCCTTATATGATTTTTAAGCTTTCCTTCGAGCTCTTTCAAGAGTATTTTTCTGGGCTTCAGACTACTTCCTATTTTTCTTTGGGGTGTTGTGCATAGGTATTTTGACATTGTTGTCCTCTTCTGAGTTTGTGTTTTGGTCTTCTCTGCCACCATAATAACTTTCTGTCATCAGATTATTTTTCTGTTGTTTCTTGCTCATCATTTTTTTTGGACTTTTTCCCTCTCTTTTAAATTTTAACTCTGTACCTGGGGTTGAAGGGACACTATGTCAGGCTCCTTGTGCTAGTGGCTGTTTACCTGGTGCTGCACTGATGTTGTCTGGAGGCCTGGCTATTGAAGCATTCCTACCTGCCCAGAGCTGTGCTTAAACATGTGGACATCCAGCCACTGGAGGATGTTTACCCACTTGAAACTGCACCATAGTTTGGCCACCTGGAGGACACCTGTCTGCCTGGGGCTATGCTGAAACATGTAGTGGTTTTCAGAGGTGAAGTCTGCCCATTCTCCTGGCTGTGCTAAAGCACATGGGGGATTCTGGTGTTGGTGTTTGCTTGTTCCGTGATACTGGAACTCAGGGTCTCCTGATGGTTTGCTGAGGTGGAATCTACCACTGACCTGCTGAGATGCCTCCTGTCCTAAAATATGTTCCCCTTGGAAACTGAGTGAGATGGACCACTCCCACTGATCTTCCGAATCTCTTGGGTTAAAAGACTGTTTCACCTCATCCCCACCATTCCAGGACTTGCCCTGAGGCACTATTTTATGGTTGCTTGAAGTTGAATAGGGGAGAATTACAGTGATTTGTTGCTTACTCCACCATCTTGGCTCTTAGAAACCTAGTGCTTACCATTTGTAAGGAACCTTGCTAGGCACTGAAAAAATAGTGCAAAGAATGAAACAGCCAATATACACAAGGGGCCTACAGCAATTTTAAAAGAGCTATACACAAAGCTCTTCCTGGGAGAGCTCAAAAAAGAATTTAAAAAACCAAATATGGGAAAGAGAGGAAAAATTCAGAAAAGAAATGAGACTATTGAAGAAAATAATGAAAAGAAAGTTAATAGTTTGGTAATGAGGGCACAAAAACTTGAAGAAAATTACACCTCAAAAAACCAGAATTGGCTTATCTGTAAAACAGGCACAGAAATTCACTGAAAAAAATAATTCTTCAAAAGTTAGAATTGATCTACCTGCCACAGGAACTATATGAACACAATTGTAAAACACTTTTCACACAAATAATGTCAGATCTAAACAAATGGAAAAACATTATTTGCTTATAGGTAGGCTATGCTAATATAAAAAAATGATAATTCTACCTAAATTAATTTACTTAATCAGTGCCATACCAATCAAACTACCAACATTATTTAATAGAGATAGCAAAATAATAGAATTCATCTGGAAGAAAAAAGTCAAGAATATTATGGGAATTAATGAAAAAATGATGCAAAGGTGAGCTAGCTGTACCAGATCCAGACTACATGATAAAGTGGCAATCATCAAAACTAATTGGTACTCTCTAAGAAATAAAGTAGTGGGTGAATGGAATAAGTTAGATACACAAAACACAGTAGGCAATGACTATAGTAATCTACTGTTGACAAATCCAAAGATTCTAGCTTATGGCACAGGAACTCACTATTTAACAAAAACTTTTAGGAAAGCTGGAAAATAGTGTGGCAGAAACTAGGCATAGGCAAACATCTCACATACTATACCAAGATAATGTTGAAATAGGTACATGATTTAGACACAAAGTTTGATACCATAAGCAAATTATGAAGGCATATAGTTTACCTGTCAGATCTATAGAGAATTGAAGAATTAATGATAAAATGAGAGATAATGTTATGAAATGGATAATTTTGAATGCATTGCACAAATAAAACCAATGCAACCAAGATTTAAAGGAACACAGAAAGCTGGAAAATAATTTTTACAGGCAGTATTTTTGATAAAGCCTTCATTTCTAAAATATATAGAACACTGGGTCAGATTGATAGGAATATGTCATTCCCAATTGATAGATGGTTAAAGAATATGAACAGGCAGTTTTCAGATGAAGAAATTAAAACTATCCATAGTCATAGAAAAATGCTCTAAATCACTATTGATGTAAATTAGAGAAAATTTGAGAAAACTGGGGGATTGAGTGGGGCAGGGACTTTTAGAGGGGTGGCTAAAATAAGGAATAAGAGAATAAAGTGAGAATATAAGTGATAAGGTGAGAAGTTGAACTAACAGTGATAGGGTAAGAAGAGAGACTGAGAAGGAAGGTAGTAAAAATTATTGGGCATAGACCTATATATTACCAAGTTAAAGTCAACATGGATACATGACCTATATATAATATTTAAATATATTTATTTGCCTTTCGTTTAAAACATTCAATTCCATAATCCCTTGAGTTCCTAATTTTCTTCCCCTCCCTTTTCTTTCCCCTCCTCCCCCCACCATGGCTACATGCAATATGATATAGGTTCTACAAACCTTCACAACAAGCTCTAGTCAGGCTTGCAAAGAAAAGCTACAACCAATGGAATAAGCAATGAGAAAGAAGGAACAAAACAAAGCACAAAAATGAGAGAGCAAGTGGTTTGCTTCAGTCTGCATTCAGACTCTGGATTTGGGTATCCCTTTCCATCATGAGTCTTCTGGAGCTGTCTTATAACCTTGCATTGCTGATAGGAGTCCAGTCTAGCAAAGTCAGTCATCACAGATATGATGTGTCTGTAATTGTGTGCAAAGTTCTCCTGGTTCTGCTCTCCTCACTCAGTATCAGTTTATATAAGTCTCTCCAGGTTATTATAAAGTCCATCTGCTCCTCATTTCTTTCCTTTCCTTTCCTTTCCTTTCCTTTCCTTTCCTTTCCTTTCCTTCCCTTCCCTTCCCTTCCCTTCCCTTCCCTTCCCTTCCCTTCCCG
>NW_027187374.1:3429758-3662392 GCF_028583685.1 Petaurus breviceps papuanus | reverse complement strand
TCCTCTCCTCTCCTCTCCTCTCCTCTCCTCTCCTCTTCTTTTCTTTTATTTTCTGGAGGCGAAGGCAGGGCAACTGGAGACAAGTGACCCACCCAAGGTCATATGGCTAGCAAGTGCTAAGTGTCTGAGGCCAGACCTGAAGTCCTCCCAACTCCAGGGCCGGTGCTCCACTTACTGTGCCACCCAGCCGCCCCTTGCTCCTCATTTCTTATAGCACAATAGTATTCCATTATATTCATATACCACAACTCATTTAGCCACTCCCCAATTGATGGGCATCCCCTTGATTTCCAAATCTTTGCCACCACAAAAACAGCTGTTATAAATATTTTTGTACATATGGGTCCTCTTCTGACTTGTATGATCTCTTTGGGATACAGCCCTAGAAGTTGTATCATTGGGTCAAAGGGTATGCACATTCTTATAGCCCTTTGGATATAAACAACCTAGATATAAAGAGAGATATTACAGGAAAATTAGAAGAACATATTACTTATCAGACTTATGGATAGGCAAATAATTTGTAAATAAAAAAGAGATAGCAAAGTTAGGTGTAAAATGGATAATTTCAATTACATTAAATTAAAAATGTTTTGTACAAATAAAACAAATGTAACTGTTGTGTTTGTGCCGTATTCTCAAAGAGGACCATGACCTCAGGGAAATAATGACATGACTTACAGTTGATTTTGATTTCAGTGAGGGAGGGCTGTGTAAGGTCACCAGCCTCACTTTCTCCTCCAGAGCCATCTGGATCCAGTGGCCTGGTATTCATCAGGATGCAATGGCCCTTTTAGGCTAAGGCCTTTTCAGGTTCTCACTTTGAGTGAGGTTATACCCATTCAGTGAATAGGTCTTTTAAAGAAGTGAGTCAATGGATGGCCCCTTTAATTTAAAAGAGAGTAAAAAAATCAAATAGGGAGGGGAAGACCCTCAGGGTTGCTGGTCAAAGGAGAAGCAGTTACTATTAACATTTACTCTTGAGTCAGGAGGGCCCAAAATATAGCCATTTAGTGGTGCTTAAAAAAATTGATGACTGGAAACTGACCACAAATGTAATTAAATCAGAAGGAAAGCAAAAAATTGGGGCAACACAGTTTCTCAAACAAAGGTCTCATATAAAAATTATATAAAAAACTTTGTCAAATCTGTAACAATACAAATCATTCTCTAATTGATAAATAGTTAAAGAATATGAACAGGCAGTTTTCCAGTGAAGGAATCAAAACAATTTATAGTAATATGAAAATTTCTCTAAATCATAAGAGAAATGCAAATTAAAACAACTTTGAGATATCATTTTTACATCTACCAGACTGGCTAAAATTATAGAGGGGGAGAATGACAAATGTTGGAGAGGATGTGGAAAAATTGGGACACTAATTCATGGTTGTTGGAATTGTGAACTGATTCAGCCATTTTAGAGAACAATCTGGAATTATACCCTAAGAATTATTAAAGTATCTATACCTTTTGACCCTGGAATATCACTACTAAGTCTATTTCCAAAGATGATTAAGGAAAAAGGAAAAGAATGTGTATATTCTAAAATGTTTATGGTACCTCTCTTTGTGGTGACAAGGAACTGGAAATCATGGGGATGCCCATCATTTGGTGAGTGACTGAACAAGTTGTGGCATATGATTGTGATGGAATATTACTGTGTTAAAAGAAATGACAAAGTCAATGATTTTAGAAAAACATGGAAGAACTTGCATGAAATAATGAAGATTGAAATGAGCAGAACCAACAGAACATTGTATATAGTAATACCAATATTTTTTTAAGAATGACTTTGAGTGAACAAGTCATTTGGACTGTTAGAAATATCCAAGATTAACTATGAAGGACTTATGAAAAAGTTCTGTCTCAATCCAGAAAAAAACTTATAAATAGAAGTATGTACTGAATAATTTAGCATATATATATACACACACACACACACACACACATGCATGCACATATATGTATATTTATATACACACATAGTTGGGTCTAATGGTAGCCATCTCTAGGGTGGGGAAGAGGGATAAAAGAAAGAAATATATATGATAATTTTGTTACATATTAGATTTCCCCATCAATACCTTATCTGGTGCATTTTCTCAATTTGTTTAAAGGTGTTTTGGTAGGCAGACCACTGTGTTTCTTCCTTCTACTCTGAGATCTTGGCCTTTACCTCTATAGTTTTCTTAATATAAAAACCAAACTTGTATTCTTCATATAAATGCAACCTGATGTGAAAAAATTATATATTCATCAAAGAAAATGTTGATAATGAACCAGCACACAGAAATCGGGGGGATACAGGCATAACAACCTTTAAGGATATGCCTATGCAATGAAAAACTTTCATGAACCAAAGAAAGAATAGATCAATTGAATTGGCATGTAACTAAAACACCTGGAATAGTAACAAATTTAAAACTTCAATTAAACGCCAAAATAGAACTTCTGAAAATCAAAGAAATGATGAATAACACTGAAAGCAAAACAGCACTGGTATAATAAAAGTAGGGGATATTATTTATAAATAAAATGTTAATTAATTTAATAAAAAACAAGGAATATTAAATTACTGGTATCAAATATGATAGAAATAATAACAAATGAAGAAGCATTCAAGGAAATTATTTTAAAAATTTGCCTAATAATATACAATGAAAATGTCATAAATTAAGTGGATATATTTGCATGACAATATAAAAAGATAACCTCTCAGAACAAAGTCAACATGTCATAAATAAATTCCTAGAAAGAGAGGGACAATGGGAACATATGGATTTACAATCAGATACTTTCAAAGATCCAAAGAAGAATTAATTCCAATACTACATTGTTTTCAAATAAGAGAGAAGAAATCTTATCAAATTCCCTTTATGATACAAATATGGTCATATTCCTTAAGTCAGAGAGAGAAAAAACAATATCCTAAATAAACACTGAGAAATAAATAAAAAAAAACTAAAATATAATCATTAGTGTATAGCAGCATATTTTAAGTTTTATATGTTGTGACCTGTTTTTCTTTATAGCAGCCATTGTAAATGATTAAATTAATATAGTATAAAATCTACAAAATATGTCATCTCAACAATATGAAAAACAATAGTCATGTGATCATATCAATAAATGCAGAAAATTTTTTTGATAATACACAACATTTATTCCTGTTAAAGAACACATGGAAATATAGGAATATATCAACTTTTACTTTTTCTTGCGATTTTTTTTTACTTTTGCTAATTAACATATTGATACTAAGTACTACATATCTAAAGCCAAGATCCCAAATTATATGCAATGGAAATAAACTGGAATACTTTCTATGGTGGGGGATGAAATTGAATTGCTTTGTTCATGTAAACTAGCTGTTTACCTAGGACTATCTAGATGTGGATCACAGGGCGATTGGAATAGATATCTCTAGTGTCTTCTCCCCAACCTTTATACAACGGAAATTTTGACAGCAGGAGGTGAGAACTAGAGGCTGATTACTTTGCTGTCCTTAGAGAGAGCAGGTATTAGATTAGAGCTATATTGATCTGTCTTCTTAAATATTGTTAGTCTAGGAAAAATAATTTTTAGTTTTATGTGATGCTCCCAATCACTATCCTTCACTGAGGATAATTTGCCCAAACTTTATTTCAATAGCTTGACTCCCTTACCAGCAGATGCTGGTCCCACAGTGAGCACATATAGTAAATAGCAAATAAACCCATTTATGCAATCAGAGAGCAAACAGAAATCAAAGAAAGCATATGTAAGACAATAGATATTGGACAATTCACAGAATGAATGAGCTTCCCTGTTAGGAGAGAGAAAACTTAGCTCAACAAAAAGTCCCAGATTTTACACAAGGGGAAATTCTTTAGTCTTGAGTGCAGTAAGCAAGCATGCTAGTGAGGTTGTGTAATGTAATACCAAGCAAAGGCAACTTCCCAGGTTCAAAATACCAGCATAGGTGCTCTCTATTTTATTCAGTAACAAACCCAGAACAGAGAAGATCAAAACATGACATCATTCAAAATACAGCATTTACTAAGTGTGATTAAATCATCTCCAAGGCCTACCCCACCCCAGGACTTTCCAATCATTCAATCAATTACAAAGTCTCTGTTCCAAATACTTCTCCACCCCTAGGCTATACCTTAATTAAGTCCACCACAAAGCCCCTCTTCTCAAATGGAGATTAGTTTCCAAACATAAGTAAAATACATTCATTTGCTCAACCATAGAACACAAAAAGGTCAAAAGTTCCCCACCCCTGGATCACAATTGAATCTACCCCAGAGTTACATCAAGTTTAAACACAGCACTTAATACCCAAATGGAGGTCTTTTCTTCATCTTGACACGAGGCAAGTTCTCAGCAATCTTAGTTCCTGGGGAGACAAGGCTTAGCAAGGCCATAAGATACATTGCCAGTCCCTTCATGAATTTATCCTCTGTCTGTAGAACAGTCCTAGAACCCCTGAACACATTAGCAAAGCCCTCTCCCAGGATTTCTGTAAACATACAACAAGAAAATCCTTCTTCAGGGCTTCTGAACCAACAGAAAGGCTCCCAGACCCCTGCAACAACAGCACTGTCCTTCACCAGTGGACAGTATTCATTCTGTCTGCCGGACAGTCTCCAGACCCCTGCAACAACAGTACTGTCCCTCACCAGTGGACAGTATTCACTCTCAGTACTGTCCCTCACCAGTGGACAGTATTCACTCTCTGTCTGCAGGACAGTCTCAGGCCTTCTTAACCAAATGCCAGGTTCCAGGACTTCTTCAACAGGACAGTCTTTCACCAGTGGACAAATCTGGCAAAATAACATCAAAACAGACAGACAAAGTACCAGCAAAACAGCCATGTCTCCTCAGTCCTTGGCAGCTCAGGGGGCAGGTCTCAAAAGTCCAGGGCAATTCAAAGCGGCCACCAGCAATCTCTTAGTCTCTCCCCCTACACGAGGTGCTGCTTCCAAAAAGAACTTCCGCCTCTCTCTTGTCTCTCCAAATCTACGTCACCAGCTCCTCCCAGTCAGGACTTTCTTTTCACATCAAAAAGTCCATCCCACAGGTGGGATTAACAAGCTCTGGGTTTTAACACAATCAATTTGAAAACCAAGCCAATACAGGGGAATCTTTAATTGCCATTACTATCACAGGTTGCCATCTCCTTTACATCTTGGTTTCTTCCAGTCTTTTTCTCCCTTAGTGATCTGAAGAGAGTATAGAACTATGAGTCTTTGCTCTTGATGCTGGAAGTTGGAAGACCAAGAGCTCCCCCCTCTCAAATTCTCCCTAACTCCACCCTTCATGCAGGCATGGAACTTTGAAAAATCTATCTCCAGAATCCATATCCAATCTGTTGTCAAGGCCTTTTGATTTCTCCTCTGTAACATACTCTTGAATATGACCTCCTTCTTTCCTCTGGCACTGCCACCACTCTGGTATAGGCCCTTATTAACTTATGCCTGGACTATTGAAATAGCCTGCTTTGGGTCTAACTGCCTCAAATCTCTCTTTATTACAGTAAATCCTCCATTCAGCCACCAAAATGATTTTTCAAGATACTTTATCTCTATACCTTTTATGTAAAGAGATTTTTTAAAAAATATCATACCCCCCATTAGAATGTGAGCTCCTCGATTACAATAACTATTTGTCTTTCCTCTTAACACAGTGTCTTGCACATAGTAAACATTTAATATGTTTGTTGATTTGTTGACATCATGAGCAAATTAGAAGGGCAAGGAAGAGAATTCCTTTCTAAATGATGTTTAAAGTTCACAGTTTATCAAGGCTATAGCACACAGAAAATAAAATGATCAATTTTTGATTACATTAAAAATTTTTTAAATGTTTGTGGATAATAAAATCAATGCAGCTAAAATTAGATGGGGAGCAGATAACTGGGAAAAACAAACCTCTATATCATGTTTCTCTGATAAATATCACATTTCCAACATATATAAGGTACTCATTGCAAGTTATTTATGAAGTTTTTGTTTCTTTGTTCCAAGATATATAAGATATCCATTCCAATTTATGAAGAAAAGCCCCATTCTCCTATTGATAAATATTCCAATGATGTGAGTAGTCAATTTTCTAAGATAGAAATACAAACTACAAATAACCATGTTGAAAAACTCTAAGTAACTAATAATTAGAAAATTGCAAATGAAAAAACCTCTGAGGTCCTACCTCACCCTCCAAAGATAACAAAAACAAAATGAAAAGATGTTGGAAGGACTGGGAGACAATAGGTATATGAAGGCACTGTTATCTTATCAACTGTACCTCTTTCATTCATGGATTCAGGGATGCTGCTAGTGGGCCTGTACCCTACAGGGATCAAAGAAAGAACAAAATAATCATACATTTGAAAAAATTTAAAGCATATCTTTGTGGAAGCAAAAAAACAAAAACAAAAAAATAATAATAAAAAACCCCAAACCCTTGGAGACCAAGGGTTCATCAAATGGTTATTTCTTGAGAATACATAACATACATGTATATGAATATAATGGACGATGAATATACCCCCAAAGTGATGAATGGTTTCAGAGAATCTTGGGAAGATTTATATGAACTGACACAGTATAAAGTAAGCAATAGTAGAAGGAAAATCTATATAGCAAGAACAATATTATAGAGACAGACAACTTTGAAATACTTAAGAAATTTAATCAATGTAATGATCCAACACAATTCCAAACTAACAATGATGAAATATACTATCCACCCCTTGACAGAGAGGTGATGAACTTAGAGTATAGAATAAGTCATAAAATTTTTAGACATGGCCAGTGCAGTAATACATTTTGCTTGACTGTATATTTGTTGCAAGGGATTTGTTTTATTTATTTATTTTTCTTGGGGGAGAGGGAGGTGGGCAAATAATGAGAAAATAGCTTTTTGTTCATTGTGAAACAGAAAATTAACTTAAAATAAGAAATGTATTGTTGGATGTTTGTTACAATTCTATTATCTTCTTCCATTTGGGGGTGAGTTCATTCCATTAACATTAAGTGATTATGATCATTAATTGTGTGTTTTTCTTCATAGTTTTCTGTTATGCTATTTTTTTCCATTATGGCACCCAAGCATCTCTCTTCACAAAGAAGAGGTGGGTGAGAGATGACTGTGTTCAGTGCTAGTGACTTACACTAGATACTTTCTGATTTTGGTCACTTGCTCTTCATCTTTTCACTCAGGCTCCAGTAATATTGTTTCTTTCTTTTTTAAATGATACACATAAATGTTTTTAATTAGTAAAAGTTTGTCTTTTCATACTCCCTGCTATTCAGCCTTCACTCAGAACAAAAGAAAAATAAAACTCCTCTTACAAATGTGTATAGTGAAGCAAAACAAATTTATACATTGACCATGTCAAAAAAAGTTTCATTCTGTAGTTGGAGTCCATCACCTCTAACTGGAAAGTGTTAGCATGTTTCATCATAAATCTTGAATTGTGGTTGGTTATTTCACTGATCAAAGTTTCTAATTCTTTCAAAGTCATCTTTTACTATATTGTTGTCATTGCATAAACTATTTTGGTTCAATTAATTTCAATTTGTCACTTCATAAAAGTCTTCCCAGGTTTCTCTGAAACCAACCACCTCATCATTTCTTCTAGCACAATAGTATTCTAGCATAGTGTATAAACATAACATAACTTCTCCAGCCATTCCTCAATTTGGGGCACCCCCTCAAATTCCTATTTTTATTTGCCTCAAAGAGAGAGAAATATTTTGCATGTTATTAGTTAGACTCTGTTTAGTTTAGTATTTTAATCCCTCCATTAATCAACCTTCCCTAGATTCCTGATTCCTATTTCCTTCTCTTGCTTGTGTTTCCCTGTTGAATGAAATGTATATCTCTACCCAACATTTTGTGTGTATGCATTCTTTGCTCCTTTTACCAATTCAGATGAGACTGAGGTTAAATAGCTGCTCCCCTTACTTTCTCCTCATTGTATAGCTCAAGGGTCAGCAAACTATAGCCTGCGAGCCAAATCTGGCTCACCATCTGTTTTTGTGTAGCCAGTGAGCTAAGAATATTTTTATATTTTTAAATAGTTTATTTATTTACTAATACACTTATACTCATCCACTTCAGTATTGTCAATGACTGCTTTCACACTACAGTGGCAAAGTTGAGTAGTTGTTAGAGAAACTATCTGGTACACCCTCATTGCTTTGCACTGCTGCTCAAGGTACTACAAATTGCAGAGAGGCAGTTATAACTCAACAGTATTTCAAATGTCACAATTTTTAAAAATTAACAGTCCATACTCATCATGTAAAAACAAGATAAGAAGTTTTTAAAAGTTTTACTATGAAATTTTAGACTTCAGGAAAGAGACTGAAATTTTTATGACTATAAAGACCCACCCTCAGCTGCTATTATCTAGCACTGCATGGTTTTGGAAGTTAGCATTTGCTGTATAATTGATAATATTTCTTAATTAATTAACCTAAAATTATAAGGCAAACCGGTGCTTGTATGTGAGACATATACTGCAGTAAAGTCAAATCAATGACAGCTTAAGCTGTTTGAATCACAGGGAATATTAAGCTGTTTTATATACTTCAGGAGTTAAAACAAGAAGCAAGATCTCCATGTCCACCCAAATTTGTGGCAAATATATTTTGCAAGGTCAAATTATAGTTTCAGCAAAGTTTTACAAACCTTGACACAAGTATAAAAGAAATTTCCATATTTCAAAATCCATTTGTTCAGTTGAGGAGTTTCTACCTTGCCTTCAAATGGAGGCAATTGTAATGCCATGCACGAGCAGCTTTGCAAAAGAATGTTACTGTGAACAGCTTTTAAGGTTCTGATTACACAGTATCCTGAACACTCTATTTATTCAGTAACAAATCAAAGCAAAACAATTAACAGAAAATCAAGGTACAGCATTCACAATATTACCAGCATTCACAATATTAGATCAAATGGCCACAAAGTTTTCACCAAAGTGGTCACAATATTTAGAACAAAGAACAATCATCTCAAAGTACAATAGTCAAAGTCTTCCACTCATAGGGCACACTAAATTCACTCAATCAGTCACTTATTCAGCAATAAATTACTAAGTATCATTAATCACTAAGTACAATCATTAGAAAATACACAAACTCTCCACCCTAGGTCACTAGTAAACTACAGTTTCATCATTACTCAGTACCCATGGAGAGGTATTTTCATCTTGACTTGGGGCCTGGATCCCCTTCCATGGTCCCAGATTCTACCTGCATTCACCAGACTGTCACCTGGGTTCAATGGCAGACAGCTCCCAGTTCCTTGTCCAGCTCTCTGAGTAGGTCCTACTCCACACTGAAGTTCACAGTGTCCAGTCCATCTCAAATCCTTCACAATTTCTGCTCCCAGGAATTCAAGGCTTAACCAAACCACAAACAGACAAAGTCCCTCATTCTGGTCATGCCTTCTCAGTCTTCTGCAGCTCATTCAAAAAATCAGAATCACCTTATTCAGGCTGGGGGGAGGGGGCTTCTGGGCTCCTGTTCAGAAGAAGCTCTACCACCACAAGTTCTCAGGAAATTCTGGCCCAGTTGTCGATTCTCTTTTCTGTAGCTGCTCTGCCTCCAGATTCTTGTCCTAAGAAATTCTGACTGTCACTTCCTAGGGCTTTTCCTTATATACACACAGCATTAGCTTCCTGTTTCAGCCAACCCCTTCCTGTTACATTAGTAACAGGAGATAGGAGTTCATACCTTCTATTTCTCCAACAAGGATTTGATCAATTACTAAGTGCTAGGTACCTGCTTACTTGCCAGTACAAAAAGGGGTCTTAAAAATTCAAATTACATTACCATTACAGCAATTAATCTGCAAGAAAAAGAAAACATCAAGAGAAATACCGTGTTTCCCCGATAATAAGACCTATCCTGAAAATAAGCCCTCCCCTTACTGTGTAAGATTCCCCTAAAATAAGCCCTTCCCCGAAAATAAGCCCTATTGAGATTGCTACTGTAGTGAAGGTGATCCCCTGCGCTACACGCTACATTATGGTACCCTCTGTATGCACCGTCCCTCCCCCCCCGTGAAACGCACGCCGCTCTCCGAGCTGCATCCAATCAGAGCTGCAGCAGTGAGCTGGTCATCCTGTTCTTCCCCAGTGATTTGCTTATTGAATAAAGGTACATTTTTTTGTTCACATTTACCTGTTTATTAAAATTGCTGTCAATGTTCATTAAAATAAGCCCTCCCCTGAAAATGAGCCCTCTGGTGTTTTTCTGTCCAAAAAAAATTAATAAGACAGTGTCTTATTATTGGGGAAACATGGTATCTAATAAAATTCTACCAATGCCTTCTTAGAGATGAATGTCAAATTTAAATCATATGCTCCTGGACTGATATCAGTATTTCACAGTAACTATCTGTATAAAAGATTTTTATTTTTTTGCTTTTTGGAGGGCAGTTGGGGTTAAGTGACTTGCCCCAAGTCACACAGTTAGGAAGTATGTCAAGTGTCTGAGGCTGGATTTGAACACAGGTCCTCCTGACTCCAGGGCCAGTGCTCTATTCACTGCACCACCTAGCCTCCCCCATATAAAAGATATTTATAATGAAATATATAAAATCTCATTATAGACCAACATTAACACATGAAAAATTATAATTGATTTTGATTGTAATAAGGGACACTAACTTTGAACCCAAAGAAAGAAAAATTTGATAATCAAGAAATTGTTCTTGTCATTTGTAGACCTATATTACCTACAATTATACGCATTATATTTAAAATTTTATGACTAAAAATTCTGTAGAAATTTGTTTTGTCTCTTGTTATATGATTACCTACAAAACCTAGAATATTTACTATCAGAACATTTACAGTTAAAATTTGTCAAGTTCAGTACCTTGATTATGTAAGATAAATTTTCTAATCCTCTTTTCCCTTTTCCTAGCTCCACCAGTATATTCTTTTTCCTTTCTCTTTCCATTCTTCTAAAATCACCGAAGACATAGCAGGACCATTCCAAGGTCTTGTCTAGTTAGACTCCTAAAGAGGGTTCAGAAGGAAAACATATATTTTCAAGTAAGCAGTTTATTCTTGTTTCCTCCTTTATTATTTGTATTCATGTTCACCTTTTCATGTTTCCTTTAACTCCAGTGTTTGAACTTCAAAGTTTTTATCAGTCCTGGCCTTTTTTTAAAAATTAAATTTTATATTTATTTTTAGTTTTTATCATTAATTTCCACAAGATTTTGAGTTACAAATTTTCTCCCCTTCTTTCCCCTACCCGCCACCCCAAAACAGTGATCCCATTGCATACCCTCTCCCCCAATCTGCTCTCCCCTATATCCTCCCCCATCCCCTCTCCGACTTTCCAGTAGGGCAAGATGGATCTCTATACCCCAGTTCCTGTATATCTTATTTCCTAGTTGCATGTAATAATAATAATAATAATTATTATTATTATATATTTTTTAAACATTTTATTTTGAAACTTTGAATTCCAGATTCTTTCCCTTCCTCCCTCATCACCCACCCTTACTGGGAATATAAGCAATTGCATATAGATTATACATGTGTAGCTACGTAAAACATTTCCATAGTGGATATATTGTGAAAGACTGACTATATTTCCCTCTATCCTATCCCAACCGCCACTTGTTCTATTCTCTACTTTGACCCTGTCCCTTTTCAAAAGTGGGTGCTTCCAACTTCCCTCCCCCCCAACCCACCCTTCCTTCCAGCATCTCCCCTCTTATCCCCTTCCCCCCTACTCTCTTGTAGGGTGAAATACCCTATTTAGTGTGTATATCATTCCCTCCCTAAGCCAAATTCAATGAGAGTAAGATTGACTCATTCCATTTTGCCTTCCTGTTTTTCCCTTCCATTGTAATAGTTTTCCCTTGCCTCTTCTATATAAGATAATTTACCCCATTCTGTCTCTCCCCATCTCTTCTCACTATATTCCTCTGTCACCTCTCAATTTCACCTTTTAAGTATCATCCCTTCCTATTAAATTGGTCCTGTGCCCTCTATCCATGTATACCTGTAAACACATATACACACAATCATATATGTATTCATACGGGCATATAGATATATAATATATATCTACATCTATCTATCTATCTATCTATCTATCTATCTATCTATCTATCTATCTATCTATCTACATATTCCCTTCAACTATTTTCATACTGAGAAAAATTTCATCAGTTACAATGATCATTTTTCCATGTAGGAATGTTAATAGTTCAACTTCAATAATTTCCTTATGATTTCTTTTCCCTGTTTACCTTCTCATTCTTCTCTTGCTTCTTTTATCTGAATGTCAAATTTTCTATTCAACTCTGTTTTTTTCGGCAATGTTTGAAAGACCTCTATTCCACTGAATGGCCATATTTTCCCCTGAAACAAGATACTCAGTTTTGCTGTGTAGGTGATTCTTGGTTTTAATCCCAGCTCCTTTGCCCTCCAGAATATCATATTCCAAGCTCTTTGATCCCTCAGTGTAGAAGCTGCCATATCCTGTGTTATCCTGATTGTGTTTCCACAATATTCAAATTGTTTCTTCCTGGCTGCTTGTAATTTTCTCTCCTTGATCTGGGAATTTCAGAACCTGGCTATAATATTCCTGGTTTTCTTTTTGGGATCTTTTTCAGGAGGTTATCGGTAGATTCTTTCAACCTCTATTTTGTCCTCTGGTTCTAAAACAGTTTTCCTTGAGAATTTCTTGGAGGATGATTTCTAGGTTCTTTCTTTGATCATGGTTTTCAGGTAGTCCAATAATTTTTAAACTATCTCTCCTGGATCTATTTTCCAGGTCAGTTTCCCATGAGATATTTCACATTGCCTTCTATTCTTTCATTTGTTTGGATCTGTTTAACAGCATCTTGATTTCTCATAAAGTCATTAGCTTCCATTTGCTCCAATCTAATTCTGAAGGAATCATTCTCCTCAGTGAGCTTTTGAGATTCTATTTCCATCTGGCAAATTTGGCTTTTTAAGGCATTCTTCTCGTCATTGCCTTTTTGAGCCTCTTTTGCTCTTTGAGTTAGTCTATTTTTTAAGGTGTGATTTTCCTCAGTCAGGCTGTTGACTCTCATTTTGTAATTTTCTTCCATAGTTCTCATTTCTCTTCCCAATTTTTCCTCCACTTCTCTTATCTGCTTCTTAAGGTCCTCTATGGCCCGTAACCAGCTCATATTTTCCTTTGAAGCTTTTGGTGCAGGAGTTCTTGACTTCACTATCTTCCTCCTGTTCCATGCTTTGATCCTTTTTGTCCCAAAATAGGAATCTAATGTTGGAATCTTCTGTCTGCTTTGCTTCCTTTGCCTGGTCATTGTAATGG
Source organism: Petaurus breviceps papuanus (assembly GCF_028583685.1). Taxonomy (NCBI): domain Eukaryota; kingdom Metazoa; phylum Chordata; class Mammalia; order Diprotodontia; family Petauridae; genus Petaurus; species Petaurus breviceps. The sequence continues at coordinate 3,649,064 of NW_027187374.1, read as the reverse complement.
GAATGTAAATTTTTAAGATCTTCCCTGTCCCTAGGCTAAAGTGCACCTGGAGCCTGGGGTGGGAGGCTCGTTTTTTCAGTAGATACTTCTTGATTGGCCAGTGAGTCAATAAGGTTGTTACATTCTCTGAGCCAGGAGAAGGCTATATAAGCCCTGATGTGTAGCTTTGTTTTGGGGCTCACTTTGAGAAGTGTTCTGTGATTTGATCAGATGAAACTCTGGGAAGCCGTTGTCCAGGGCCCCCCGGCTTTGAAACCCAGATGTTGATTTGGTATGGATGTAATGATTGGACAGTTTGGAAATCTGTCTACCTGATCTGTCTCTGTCTTGATAATTCTGTCTGTGTATTCTGAAGTTCGGGGTGCTGACCTTTTCCCCCTGAACTAGGTAAACGATACATATGTTTGACTGATTAAAGTAAGCTTGTTAACCCATTTTGAGTTGCTTTCCTTTATCAAAGCAGATCCAAGAACCTGTGTTGGCATACACCCTGGGGATGCTGGGGTGCTTGCTGCTACAGTCATGTTGCCACTCAATTACTTGACCCCTGGGCTTTTTGCCACAGTAGGACTCTGCCACCAGACAGGGGAGCTTCCATCCCAAATGCTGGGTTTTTCTAATTCACCAGAAGTATTAGTTGGGTGCCCTCTCTGAAGCCTCAACATACTCTGGTAAGCCAGTCACACAACCCAGGACCTCCACCCCGGACCACAATCCAGATCCAAGCAGGTTAAAGAAAGAGCAATTACCCCTTGGACTGGTCACTTGGTCCTCCTACACTCTGCAGCCTTCAGTAGCTTCTTGCCCCAGGGGCAAAAGCTGATGAATTTCCAGCTACTGGGTCCCAAAGTCCACACTGTACTTACCTCTCACTTCATCCTTAGCATCTATGTGTTGATAATTCTGGAAACTGCCACAGCTGCTGGTGATCTGGAGTCCCTCCAGCGGGTGACTGGTCATGCCTTCCCTGGGACTAAAACCTCAGGGTAGAGCTGGGCTCAGCTCCCAGAGTGCTGGCTGGCTGATTCCTGCTGGCCTGCCAGGCTGTCCTCAGTGGGAGGTTAGCTTCTCTGTGTCATTTTGTGGGTTCTGTAGCTTCAAAACTCATTCAGAGTCCCCTTTTACATGGATTGGAATTTGTGAGAGTCAGAGCCGCATGGAGGTCCCCTTTCCACTCTGACATCTTGTCTCCCTCTCCCAAGCTTTCAATACTTTTAAAGTGGTCAGTTTCAGGGTCAAGTATGATTTTGAACTTTGCAAGTGCCTTACTGGATTTGTGTCTGTATGAGAGTAATCTGCTGGACTCAGCCCCTATCAACTAGCTGGAAATCTCTTAAGGGATTCAGTGACAGAATAGTAGGGTCTCCTTTATTTAGTTGGCAGTACCAGTTGTATTTATTTCTCATGCAGGTTTCACACTGTTGTAGGTGCTGTAACTAAATTACTACTCTTCCATTGTGGTCTGAATAACACCATTTATGCTTACTTCTGAACTTGGTCCTTTCCTTGTGCAATGCACAGGTCCTCCCTACTGGGAGAACACTGATCCTGGGCACATGTACCCTTAGTTTGCCTTAGATCTGTGAATTTGAAACAGGTAGTGGAAGCCAAAGCTGGCTATCAGTAACTGTTTTATTTTATTTATTGATTGATTGATCGATTCATTGCTTGTTTTTGCAGGGGGCGAGGCAGGGCAATTGGGGTTAAGTGACTTGCCCAAGATCACCAGGTTAGTAAGTGTTAAGGGTCTGAGGCTGGATTTGAACTCAGGTGCTCCTGACTCTAGGGCCAGTGGTCTATTCACTTCACCACCTAGCCGCCCCCTATCAGTAACTGTTAAGGATCGCAGATCTAGTGTAGCCTGAAAAGGGCATCTTAAACCAAAAAGGTACCCTTCTAGGAATGGAATTGTTCATGTGGTACCTTGTTCTTTTTCTGGGACCTCTTCTTACCATGATGAAGAGCACTGCCCTGGGCATTGGGTTGTTTAGTGTGCAGTGTGTTCCTGACTAGGTCATAAACCTAGTGCCCACAGACCTCTGTCTATTCTTTGGTGACCTGGGCAGGACAAATAATTCACTTTAACTTTTTCTTGATTTCCCCATCCAGGATTTGGTCCATTGCATGTTCTAGATCTGGTTAGAGGAGTTGGGGTATAGGATGGCTTCCTGCTATTCTGTGATCTTGGCTCTTCCTTCAGTTACAGTTATGAAACCTTTTGTTCTCTTCCTTTAAAAATTCCTCTGAATCATCCAATCTGATGTTTGCATTTGTTTTGCTTATAACTCCTCAATTGATGTTACTTCATTACTTCCCCCTCTCTCTCTAATTATGTTGTTTAGCTGAATGTATTTCTATTTCCAACTCTTTGTATGTTTCTCTGTGTGGATGGGTTTGTGTATGGCTCTATTTTACCCTCCTTTGCCTGGGAAGAATATAAAGTTCAAGGGACGCCCACTGTTTTTGTTAGTATGCTCATCTTCTTGTCCATTCCAATTATACGTGAAAGTCTCTTTTTCCCCATCTTTTCTTCTAGGTATATCCTCTCTTCTTTTCCTTTAGTCTTTGAAAACAGTGGAAACACAATACAATATTACTAGTCTGTCTATCTTATTTAACTCTCTTTATTACTCCTGATGACATATGAGTGTTCTTTTAAAAATATATTTTCATTTCTTTTGTTAAATATTTCTCACATACGTATAAAAATTTTTAACATTCTTTTTAAAAAATGGTGAGTTCCAAATTATCCTTCTCATGCAGATGCATCACATGCCTGGAGAAGACTAGCAATATGATATCATTTATACATGTAAAGTCAAACAAAATATATTTCCATATTAGCCATGTTGCAAAAGAAAACACGTATACAAATAAGAAAAATAAAGTTGAAAAAAGTATGCTTCATTCTGCACTAAATTAATCAATTCTCTCTATCTGGAGGTATACAGCAATTTTTATCTTAACTCCTTTGGAATTGTTTTGTATTGTCTTGATCAGAGTAGCTAAGTTTTTCCCAGTTGTTCATCCTTACAATATTTCTGTTATTATGCACAATGTTCTTGTGGTTCTGCTCACTTCTGAAACCATTTTTATAGTATAACAAATAGTATTCCATCACAATAATATATCACAACTTGTTCAGCCATCCTCCAATACATACCCATACAATAAGTATACCCTCCAATTGCAATTCTTTGCCACCACAAAAAGAACTGCTATAAATATTTTTGTACAAAGAGGATTTTTCTTTGATATCTTTGTAATAGTGATATTGCTAAAATGGTATACACATTTTGATAGCCTTTCAGTTGTAATTCCAAATTATTCTCCAGAATGGTTCGACCAGTTTACAACTCCACCAACAGTGTGTTAATGTAATTGCCTTTCCACAGCCCTTTTCCTTTTCTGTTATGTTGATAGGTATGAGGTAGAATCTCATGGTTAATTATCATTTCTTTACTCAATAGTACTTTAGAGTATTTTTAATGGGTATTGATAAATTTGATTCCTTCTTTTGAAAACTGCCCTTTCATAACCTATGATCATTTGTCAATTGGGGAATGGCTCTTTTTTTTTCTGTAAATTTGACTTAGTTACCTATATATTTGATTAATGAGACTTTTATTATAGAAATTTGTTGTAATTTTTTTTTTCAGTTTCCTGTTTTTCTTTTAATTTTGGCTGTATTCATATTGTCTGTGCAAAACCCTTTTAAGTTCATGTAATAGAAACCATCCATTTTACTTCCACTGATCTTCTCTGTCTCTTGTTTGGTCATAAACTTTTCCATTATCTATAGATCTGACAGGTACAGATTTTCATGTGCTTCCAATTTTCTGATGATATCACTCTTTATATCAAAATAGTTTATTAATTTTTTACCTCAATTCAATATGGAGAGTGATATGTTTGTCTATGCCTAGTTTCTACCAAACCCCTTTCCAGTTTTTCAAGCAATTTTTGTCAAATGGTGAATTATTGCCCCCAAAATTTGTATCTTTGGGTTAAGCAAATACTATGTTGCTAGGGCCATTTACTATTGTGTATTGTATACCATAATTTATTCCACTGATTTTTGGGCAAGTCATAACCTCTCAGTGCCCCAGTCAGCTCTCTGAAATTGTAAATTGCAGAGAAAGTGCTAATTTGTATAATAAGAATCTCAGTGAGAGAAATTTCCGTTCCACCATTAAAATTCTCATGTCTTGTTTTTAAAAAATGACAAATTAGAAAAAATTTTCAGGAAAGCATGGTAAGATTTGTATGAAGCAATTTAGAATGAAGAAAGGAAAGGCAAAATAATATAAGTAATGACCAAAGGAACCTAAATTAAGACGTTAAAAGGCAACAAACTCAGATCAAATACAATGAACAATGTGAGTAGAATGCTATCAAAGTTAAAGCATACAGTTTTACTTTCTGTCAATAATTAGCAAACCACAAAAATGAGAAGAAATATGTACTATCAGTAGAAATAACACCTGGGTAGGTCTGCTTTATTGTTTTCAGGGAATGTATTTAGTGGTGAAGGTTTATTTGGAAGTTTGCTGGAAAGAGTGTCAAAACAAAATTTAACAATGAAAGATGTAGGATTTTGTAACTTTAACAAACTCTACAGAGATAAGCTATTTTATCAAGATCTGTTTATTTTTAAAGTTTTCTGTGTATTTTTTTTACATTAGTTATTTCCCAATTTGCCTGTCACAGTATAGACACTATTCCCTCTACCACCACTACCATCATCATCATCATCATCATCATGGATTCATTAAATGCATATAAATGCAAGACCCTATGCTAAGCATTAGGGAAACAGAGATAAAAATGGTCCCCTCCCTCAAGGAGTTTATATTCTAATGGTAGTGACACAAGTCTATAGAATCAAGATATACACAATGTAAATTGTGGGGTAATTACAGAGAAAAGACTCTACTAGGTTGTGGAGGAAGAGGTGAAAAAAAGCCTCCTGCAGGAGGTGAGGTTTGAGATGAGTTGTGAAGGAATCCAGGAAGTAGAGGTGAGTATTCCAGGCACTATGGCATAACCAGTGAAAGTGCATTGAGTTTGAAAACAGAGTATCATGTGAGAAGAAGAGCCAATGTAGCTGTAATACAGGGTACATGATGGAGAATAAAATTTGACAATATTGGAGAAGCTGGCTAGGGCCAGATTATGAAAGACATTAAAAGTCAAATGGGATTTTATATTTGATTCTGGAATTTGTAGGGAGCCACTGAAGTTTATTGAGTAGGGGGGAAAAGAGTATGTGACATGATTCAAGTTGAGCCTTAGGAAGATTACTTTGGCAGGTAAGTGGCAAATATATTATAGTTGGGAGTGACTTGAGAAAGGAAGACAAATCAACAGGTAATTGTAGTAGTTCAGTTGTGAGGTGATGAAGGCCTCCACCAGGGTAGTGGCTGTGGGAGTAGAGGAAAGACTAGAGCTGGATCAACACACATACACACATGTGTATATACATATCTGTATGTGTGTATGTAAACACACATGTATTTATATCAACACAGACATATATACATATATAAGCAGATGTGTATAAATATTCATATATATATATGCTTATCAATTATATACCTAGGGATTATAATTGGGAGGCAGGCTGAAGCTGGTAGAATCATAAGAAACATTGCAATGGGCTCCTCTACACAAAATCCTCCAAACAGATATAGAAAATGCTCCAGACCAAATATTGATGGGGAAATCAAGAAAAAGTTATGGTGAATCATTTGTTCAGGACAAATCAGAAAGAGAGAGGGAAAGAGCATTGTTTATGGCCATTAGGAATGGAGATTGGGGCAGGATCTCCTACTTTACAGGGTTGTTGTGAGAACTAAATGAGATAATATTTGTAAAGGCTGATCACATTGCCTGCTGACACTTGAACCTCTCACTGTCATCTGAATTGATCCAAAGAAGGAAGAATACATACATATACACCCTGCTAGGTACAGAAATACATTTCACCAAGCAGGGAAATAGGAAGGAAAGGGTTGAAGGGTATAAGGCAGAATCAGGGGGATTAATAGATTAAAGAAGGCATTAGTCCTAAGCAAAACAAACTCTGTGGTTGTGGTTTGTCTTTTGTTCTCCAAGGGAACCATGACATCATGGAAATGATGACATGAGTTTCAATTGACTTTTATCTGAGTGAGGGAGGGCTGTGCATGGTCACCAACCTCACTTTCTCTTCCAAAGCCATCTGGGTCCAGTGGCCAGACACATATCATGACAATTGGAGATGGCACAGGGCACAATGGGAGACCTCGACCCTATTAAGCTAAGGTCTTTTCAGGTTCTCACTTTGAGTGAGGCAAAACCCATTTAGTGAATAGACCTCTTTAAGAAGTGAGTCAAGGGACAGCAACTTTAATTTAAAAAATTCAAACTGGGAGGGGAAGACCCTCAGGGTTGATGGCCAAAAGAGAAACAGTTACTACTTATAGTCACTCTGAGCCAGGAGGACCCCAAAATAGCCATTAATTCATGCTTGGGTAAGGACCTATTGTTGTTCAATCCATGAGATCCAGAGTGAATTGGGTTTAGGGAATGGTCTTTGAGAAACAAATCTAGCCAGTAAACCTCAAGTTAACTAGTCAGCTATTGGGCATCAAAATTTGCCTTCCTTTGGGCAGATCGCCCTTAGGTAAGAGGAGAGGAGAATAGAGGAGAACAGAGGAGAAACAGTATGAGCTGAATTGCCCAACTGGAACTGGCCAACTGCGTCCCCATTCAGGTAGTTTGGAATACTCACAGGTTTTGGTTTGTCCTTTGTTCTTGAATAGGACCAAGGCATCAGGGAAATGATGACATGACTTGCAATTGACTTTGATTTGAGTGAGGGAGGTCTGTGCAAAATAAACAGCCTCATGACTCCAGAGTCATCTGGGTCCAGTGGCCAGATCCATCAGGATGACTGGCAATGGCACAGAATACTCTACAGATGTATACAAATATCTATAACTTTTTCAGCTGGCAAAGTATGGGAATCTGAGAAAATACCTATAAATAGTTGAAGAGATAAACAATTTAAACTATATAAATGTGATGGAATAATATTGTGCTGAAATTCTATCAGCATAGTGACCAATCAGGATTCCAGAGTACTAATGATAACATATGCTATGTATCTCCTGATAGAGAGATAGACTCAAAATGTAAAATGAGACAAATATATTTTTAGATATGGCAAATGTGGAGGTTTAAAAAAAATTTATTATACCTGTTTCTACTGGATTTTCTTTGTCTTGCATCTATTTATCTGTCTGTCCTGTAGTAGGAAAGTAGGAATTTGGGGCAGAGAGAAAAAGTAAACCAATTCACAGACAGACTGGAAATTTATCAAAAAAGGTAGGAGAATTGATAAATTTAGATTGAATGAACTTCAAGGAGAGGTTACTCAGTAGCAGCAGAAATTGGAAGTAGCTGTAGGGAGCAAGGAATATTCTGATTACTCTACCATTTCCAGCAACTTGGTAACTTACTTCCCTTGTAGCAAACAAAGCAAAAACAGTTGAACAATCAACATATTTAACCTTTGCCATTTTCATTCTTTGTTATACCAATCTCTATCAGAAAGAGGGATGGGCTCTCAAGTTTGCTGTGGATCCAACATTGTCCTCTTTTTAATGAGATTTCAGATGATTCACTTTGATCTTCATTAATATTTTTGTACTCGTGTATGTTATCTTCTTGGTTCTATTTTCTTCACTATGCATAAGTACACAAGTCTTCTTGTGTTTCTTATGCTATAATGCTATTTTATCACATTTGTGTCATATTATTTTCATTTTATACCCAAATGATGGGCATATAATTTGTTTTTAGTTTTTTCTTAACATAAATAATGTTTCTTTAAATATTTTTCCATTCATTAGGATGGGCTAATAATAACCATAACTAGAATTTACATAATTCATTGAAAATCACTTTAATATATCATTTCATAGATACTATTATTGTTCCCACTTTATAGATAAGAAAAATAGGCAGAGGTTAACAAACTTTCCCAGGGTCACATAGCTAGTAAGTATTTGAGGTTCTATTTTTACTCAGGTCTTGCTAATTTCAGGTTCAATGTTCTGTCCACCATATGATTTAGCTACCTAACACTAAAACCCTATCAATTCAAGTTCAATATTAGGACAAAATGAGGTATTCACAGGTTTTCAAACAATTAACTTTGGTTACTTTGTCCTAATTTATTAATGATATGCAACAAGAATACAATGGCTTTTAATTTCTCTCTATGAGCTCCCATCATCTTCTCTAAATTATTGTGGTTATATGACTTCAGACATCTACCAAGTTAGAGGGGTGTCAAATCCACATAGGTGGGGCTTTTTTGTCCTTTGGTAGCCAGGAAATTGCATCAAAGGAGTCAAGGGCCATTCAGTTTCAAGGGACAACTTTTTGACTTTTAGGGGAAATTTTTTTCTATTTGGGGTAAAGGGAGACTTTGTTTCTAATACTACCTCCTCAATGGTGGCAAGGTACTAAGGATCATATAAAGGATCTCAACACATTTAAAAACTTTCAGGGCTTTTACTAAACAATGGTCCCAGTGAAAACAATACTAAGGGGAAAAGAAATAAAAAGTAAAAAATTACATTTCCCTACCCCTCCCACCAAGATTCACCATAAACAAAAAGAAAAAAAACGTGAATGGCAAAAGCCAGAGATACTAAGCTTCTTTTCTTTCCTTTGTTAGGACTGAGTTTCAGACATAAATACCAGTCCATGTGGTGGATAATTCCACATATTTGCAGTTCAGTGGTGACAATAAGGCAATGAGCAGAAGCAGCATCAGGTATATTGGGAAGTACAGAAAGACGATAACTCTTCTGATACAGTCAACAATTCTTTGTACTGCATCAAAGACTTTGGTTAAAAAAAAATGGCTGAGGTCACAAGCCTCTGGCTTGCAACCTTTCTTAGTTATGTAAGTTTATACTGAGGTTCTCCTCATACCATGGCCTACTCAATATTCCCACATTAACTCAGGAAAACCTTTCCTTTTCTCATAGGCACAGTGGGGGGCTTATACACAATCTTTACCATGGAAGGACTGCCCCCTTCTCCAACAGAAGCTACATAAGGACTCTTTCACCCTTATTCAAGGACTCAGAATCAAGTCAATTAGGATTTCTCCTCCCTTTCAAGTCAATACACAAAGTTATATAGTGACCATTTCACCTCTCCTACGCTATTAGAAAGCAAAGTGCTGAAGAGGTAGAACCGAGATGGTTGAACAAAGACAGGAACTCACCTCAGCTCTCCCAAATTCCCTTCCAAACAATTTTGAAATAATGCCTAAAAACTAATTCTGGAGTGGTGCAACCAAAAATAGAAAAGGAGGGAGGCGAAAAAGTTTCCAACCCAAGACAACTTAGAAGTTCAGGAGAAAAGTTCTGTGTCATTGGGGTAAAAGCTCAGTACAGCACAGAAAGCAGATGAGAAACAAGAGCTTGAGAGTGACTGAATTGGCAATGTTGACTTCCAGAAAGAAAGTAATAGGGTAGAACAACTGGTCAGAAGGAGATTATAAAGGACCCTTTGCTGGCACTGGGTACAAGGCTCTGTATATGGTTCCAATATATAGTTCTGGGTTGTAGTCTCAGGGCCAGGAGGAACATTAGCACACTAGAGTGTGTGGCCCCAGGGAAGCAGGGACCCTGGTCACAGTTCCAGTGTGGAAAAAAGCACTTGTAATCACACATCAGAGCATAGGCCAGGAGAACAGTGACCACACCTCTTCTTAGATAATATGACCTTGGAAGAACTGAAAATTTGTAGAACTAGCTCCGAAAATAGTGGCATGAAACATCTGAATCTTGGAACAGTGCCCCTCTCACCTTGGGAGCAGAACACAATTTTAACATAAAGTTAGTTAAAAGTCAAGAAATAGACTGGGAAAAATGAACAAATAACAACAAAAAACCTCACCACAGAAAGTTACTATGGTGACAGAGAAGATGAGAATACAAACTCAGAAGAACACAAAGTCAAGAACAAAGTTAAAAACAGAAAACAAAATCAAAATAGCTACATCTGAAGCCTCAAAAAAAATGTGAATTGGCCACAGGTTAAAATAAAAAATCCTGGAAGAGCTCAAAGATGATGTTAAAAATTAAGTAAGAGAAAAAATTGGGAAAAGAAATGAGAGTGATACAAGAAAATCATGCCAAAAGAGTCAACAGATTGGTAAAAGAGGCACAAAAACACTGAAGAAAATAACACCTTAAAAAACAGAATTGACCAAATGGAAAAAGATATATAAAAATTCACTAAAGAAAATAATTACTTGAAAAGCAGAATTGGTCACATTAAAAAAAGTACAAAAGCTCACTGAAGAAACTAATTCCTTAGAAATTAGTATTGGGCAAGTGGAAGCTACATCAAGAAATAATAAAACAGTCAAAATGATTAAAAAAAGAAGAAAATGTGAAATATCTCATTGGAAAAAGAATCATCCTGGAAAAGAGATTAAGGAGATATAATTTAAGAATTATTAGACAACCTGAAAACTATGATTAAAAAAGAGCTTAGACATCATATTTCAAGAAATTATGAAAGAAAACTTTCAGAATTAGAAGGTAAAATAGAAATTGAAAGAACCCATCAATAGCCTTCTGAAAGAGATCCCAAAATGAAAACTCCCAGAATTTTTATAGTCAAATTCCAGACTTCCCAGGTCAAGGATAAAATACTACAAGTAGCCAGAAGGAAATAATTCTAATATTGTGGAGCCACAGTCAGGATAACACATGATTTAGTAGCTTCATCATTAAAGGATTAGAGGGCTTGGAATGGAGGGCAAAGAAGCTAGGATTACAACTGAGAATCATTTACCCAGCAAAACTGAGTATATACTATTTCAGGGGAAAGATGGATATTCAATGAAATGGAGAACTTTTGAGCATTGCTGATGAAAATATCAGAGCAAAATAGAAAATTTGGCTTTCAAAGACAAGACTCAAGAGAAGCATAAAGAGGTAAACTTGAAAGAGAAATTAAAAGTGACTTTATGTAGTTAACTGTTTACATTTCCTTATTGGAAGATGATACTTATAACTCCTAAGAATTTTAAAATTATTTGGGCATTTAGGAGTATACATAGATAGAGGGTATGGGTTTGTGTTCACTATGATGGGATATCTAAAAAAATAAAATTAATGGGTGAGAAAGAGGGATGCACTGGGGAAAGGGGGGAGAGGTAAAATGGATAAATTAGCTCTCAATAAAAGAGGCAAGAAAAACCTTTTACAGTAGAGGCGAAGATGGGGGGCAGTGGCAGTATGGTGAACCTTACTCTCATTGGAATTGGCTAAAAGACACATATACTTAGTTGGGTATAGAAATCTATCTTACCAGTCTGACCTCAGACACTTAACAGAAAAAAAACTAGCTGTTTGACCCTGGGCAAGTCATTTAACCCCAATTGCCCTCCAAAAAGCAAAAAAAAAAAAAATCTATCTTGTCATATACGGAAGTAAGAATACAACAGAAAGGGAAGGGATGATAGAAGAAACAGCTTGGGGGTGGTATTGATCAAAACACTTTTGAAGAGGGACAGGGTAAAAGAAGAGGAGAAGAGAGGGGAAGGAGGGGAGGAGAGGGTACAAGAGGAGAGAAACAGAGAGAGAGAGAGAAAGAGAGAGAGAGAGAGAGAGAGAGAGAGAGAGAGAAACAGGATGAAATAGGATGGAGGAAATCACATAGTATTCATAACTGTGAAAAAATTTTATACTAAGTTTCTCTTATAAAAAGCCTCAAATATAGAGAACTGAGTCAAATTTATAAGAATACAAGTCATTCCCCAATTGATAAAAGGTCAAAGGATGCGAATAGGCAGTGTTCCGATGAAGTAATCAAAGTTATCTATAGACATATGAAAAAATGCTCTAAATCACTATTGGCTAGAAAAATATAAACTAAAATAACTCTGAGATGCCACTTCACACCTATGAGACTGGCTATTAAGACAGAAAAGGAAATTAACAGATGTGGGGAGATGTAGGAAACACTAAAGCACTGTTAGTGGAGTTATAAACTGATCATTTTGGAGAGCAATTTGAAACTATGCCCAAACGGCTATAAAATTATACATACACTTTGACCCAGCAATACCACTACTAGGTCTGTATCCCAAAGAGATGAAAAAAAGAGGAAAAGTACCTATATGTAAAAAAAATATCATGGTACCTTTTTTAGTGGTGGCAAAGAATTGGAAATTGAGGGGATGCCCATCTATTGGGGAAATGGTTAAACAAGTTTTGTTTTGTGATTGTGATGGAATACTATTGTGATAGAAGAAATGATGAACAGAAAAACCTTGACTTACATTAACTAATGCAAAGTGAAAAACAGAACAGTGTACACAGTAACAAATATCATATGATGATCAACTGTGAATGATTTAGTTATTATTATTATTATTAATTATTATTTGCTTTTTGGAGGGCAATTGGGATTAAGTGACTTGCTCAAGGCCACTTGGCTAGCTTTTGTGTTAAGTGTCTGTGGCTAGATTTGAAATCAGGTCCTCCTGACTCCAGGGCTAGTGTTCTATTCACTGTGCCACCTAGCCACCCCATGATTTAGTTATTATAAGAAATATAATGATCCAAAATGCTATCCACCTCCAGATAAAGAACTAGTAGTTTCAGAATATAGATTGAAACATACTTTAAGAAACTTTATTTTTCTTGTTTTTTTATGGTCTTTTTCTTTCACAACATAACTGATAGAGAAATATATTTTGAATGACTGCATATATATATATATATATATATATAAAATATATAACAATTTTCTAGCCTTTTCAATGAGGGGAGGGAAAGAAGGAAACAAATTGGAACTCAATTTTTTAAAAAAATGAATTTTTAAAATGTTTTTACATTTACTTGGAAAAATAAAATATTAAAAATAGAATAAAATAACTACAAAAAGAAAAGCAAGGTGACTCCCAGCAACACCACATTTTAGTCCCCAAACTCTTTCTGGAAAGGAATTGTCTGAACCATTCCAGAGGAAAAGAAACCTGACAATTTAATGGGGACCTGAGTAATGTCTCTAGCACTTTGAGGTGGCAAGAATCTTGAGGCTAAGGCAATTCTGTGCTAGGGAGGGAATAAGCAAAAGCTGAAGAGCATCTGCTGGAATTATGTTTAAAAACAGTCCACATATTCTTATCAGCTAAGTTTTCTTGGCGATTGGATCCCAGAATCAACTATACCAAGAATGCTTTCCTATCCTAGGCTGACATCAGTTTTACAGACATGGTTCCTAGGAAGTTGGGCACATGATGTGGTCACTCAGCTATATAATAATGCAACTCATGATTAATGGAAAAATCTCTTGCCCTGAGATATGATAATTACATTTTGCCATTTGAGGGTGAATTATATTAAGCGGATACCCCTAGGAGTGATTCAAAGAGCTGAGTTGGGTAGGAATAGCTTCCTTTTCCTTAGTTAGGGAGATCATATGCCAAGGCAACATGATATCATCACTTCAAGGCCATATTGGCAATGCACCCAGTCCTCAATCTCACTTCTTGTAACAGGCTGTTTAGCATATGATGTCTCTAATGGATATTGACATATCCTCCCCTCCCCACCCAAATAACTGTGCCATGTGAGGCATCAGCAAAATTTCTCCATTCTCCAGACCCCAAAGGGGAGATCCTTTGATTATCTCTCCTTTGCTCTCCAATCATGAGAACACTTGAGCAGCCCCATGACAAACAATTACTACAGATGATTTTTCTCTGCCCCATTCCTTAAGGTTCTTTCACATGTCAGCCATGCAGCCTCTAACTCAACCCACAGTAAACACTCATAAGGATTCATATTCACTAGGGTCTATCCCATTTCCAGATTAGTGGCTGTCAAAAGCCAATTGTATAGTCATCTGTTATGGCAGATGGATCCATCAGTAAATAAGGCAAAATTACATTCTTCAAGAAAGTCCTTATCGGTGGGAACTCATTGGGGCTGTGCAAGATTCAGGGTCTGGGTGGGACAAGGAACTGGACAAGGAGCTGAATGAGGAGCTGAGAGCTGCCTACCATTGAATCCAGGTGACAGTTGGGTAAATTCAGGCAAAAGCTGGGACCATGGAAGAGGAACCATGGAATCTGAGAAACAGCTTCAAGTCAAGATGAAAAGATCTCTCCTTGGGTCCTTAGTGCTGAGAAGATCATGGTTTACTGTGGCCTAGGGGTGAGATAACTTTGTACTCTGTACCTTGTACCTCTTAAGGATGCTTGAGTTAAGGATGTTTGGAAACTAATCTCCAGTCAAGAAGAAAGAAAACTTTTTGACTGAGAGATTAAGACAATGTGATCTAGGGGTGGAGAATTTTAACCATTGTACTTTGTGTCCCTTAAGGGGTCTTGCTACTTAAGGAAGGAGTTAAGGACTTACTGAATGATATCTTTTGTTTAAAACTATGTGGCCACTTTAGTGATGTTGTTATGTTATAAAATTGTGAATTCTGTACTTTCTGTGAATGTTTCACCTTAATTTACTGTTGAATAAATAGAGAGTTCACTATACTATGTGATCAGAATCTTAAAGCTGTTCACAGCAGCAGTCCTCTGGAAAGCTACTCATGCTTGGCTTTACAGGATGGCTGAGTAAATGGGGACCATTAGTATACCTAAATCCTGAATCCTAAAAAGGCTAATAAATCTCTGGGCTCTCTTTTTAGATTGGAGGGAAGTGTCAATAACTCATTCCAGACTGTGTCCAGAATCTTCTAGGTTTTTCATACCTACTGTATTTTCCCAAATGAACTGAGCAGGCTAGAACCTGAATTTTCTTCTTTGTTTTTTTTTCCCTTTTTTTGGGGGGGGGCAGGGCAATCAGGGTTAAGTGACTTGCCCAAGGTCACATGACTTGTAAGTGTTAAGTGTCTCAGTCTGGATTTGAACTCAGGTCCTCTTGACTCCAGGGCTGGTGCTCTATTCACTGTGCCACCTAGCTGCCCCTGAACCTCAATTTTCTTAAGGTTGATTTCCCACCTCTCTTCTCTCACAGGGTTGCTATATGATATAGGCCACTGCCACTGAGGCCTCATCTAGTCTGGTTAACATTGTCATCAATGTAGTGCAACTGGGTTGTGAAGTGAATAAAGTCAGGCCTGGAGTCAGGAAGACCTAAATTCAAACAAGGCCTCAGATTTACTAGCTGTGTGACCTTGGGCAAGTCACTTAAGCCTCAGAGTCCTCTTCTATAAAATGAGCTGGGAGAGGAAATGGCAAACCACTCCAGTATCTTTGTCAAGAAAACTCCAAATGGGGTCATGGAGAGTAAGGACAAGACTGAACTGACTGAAAAACAACAAAAGGAAAAGTGACCTCTTTCATGTCTGTCTACCATAATGTTGTATTGTGAGGTTGCCTTAGGGAAGCATGGTGAAGGTCAGTTCTTCTATAACATGGTTAAAAAATATGCATATATTCCAATATAACTGGTATATTAGGGGACATTTTGGGCATAATGTGAATTTTGAGTGTGCCTCTGGATAAATTCTTCTGCAAGAATCATTGTGAATGCAGAAACCCACACTTCTTCATAAAAACTCACAAGTTGCAAACTTTCTGACATTCACTTCCATGAGCAAACTACAAGTTTTTATAAAGGAAAAGTGCCATATTTACTGCATATCTTCTAGTGCAGTAGAAGTTGTGAGCAGAGAAGCCCAGGTTCACACTACCCTCAACCACACTCCATCCCCTTAGAGGCCTTGGGGTGGGGAGGAATTGTTCCATTTGCTTGTACAACCCCTGGGTGCAGACTGAATAGTCACGTAAAGCTCCAGATAGAGTCACTATTTATTATAGTATTTATGTATGACTTAACCATTTAACATTTATGAAACTGTGCTACCATTTTTATTAGGTTCCATCTTTTTTTTTATGTTTGACTAAGTGTTTGAACACTGTGCCCCTAAACACATTTTCCTTATAAGCTCTGTGGTTTTTATTGCATAATTTTGCATAGTGCAGTGCTTTTTGGGAATGCATATGTTGTGTTATAATAGAACTGACTGTGTGCTGGACTCTTTCTTAGGTGAAAGCAAACTGCTCCTGACTAGTTTCAGCCTATAAGACTAAAGATTGAATATTTGTAAAGTCAGTAACCCCATACTACTCATCTTGGACCTGGGCTATATGGTTTATGACATTGATAAGGTCAGGAATAGCTGCAGCAATGGGCTGGGTGATTTTGTTCAGCTCCCTGTAGTCCAGCATAACCTGCCAGGAGCCATCTGCTTTTCTCACAGGAAACAAATGGCTGTTGCAAGGGGAGCTGGTATAATGAAGTACTCCAGCTTTCTTCATTTTCATCACTAAAGAAGAAATATCTTTTGCCCCTCTGGTGATCTGATATTTGTTGTTAACTATAAAGGATTGTTCTAGTAACTCTAAGGGCTTCCATTTAACTCTACCCACAGTAAGATGAATAGGGGCCATTGAAAGGGCCTGAACAGATATGGTGTCTTCCTTTCATTATGTAGTTTCCCCTGAATAATCCAAAGGGGGTAGAACTTTTAGAGCTTACCTCTAAATGGCTTGGATTGGTAAGAAGGGACCTGGTGTTTAATTTCCCTGTACAGCTTTATTAACACTCCTATGGTCTGGTCATCAATTTGCTATTCAACCCTATGTTTCAGGAGTCACACTCACAGCTCCCCCAGGATGATAATATCATTGTTTTCTGCCCACCGAGTAGGCTGGTGGGTACCAAGACTATTCCAATTGTTGGAGCTTTTATTCAAACATTTGCCTAAACTACTACTGTCTACAAGGGGTGTTGAACCTGTGAACTTGAGGCCACTTATGGCCCTCTAAGTCCTCCAGTGTGGCCCTTTGACTGAATCCAAACCTCTCAAAATAAATCCCCTAATAAAAGGATTTGTTTTGTAAAACTTGGACTCAATCAAAAGGCTGCATCCAAGGACTCACTCCAGTGCTTCTACTCAAACTTCACTAATTGATTGACCCCCATCTATGTAGTTACATGTGGGAGGAGATTCATAAGTAAAATCTAAAGCTTGACCCTAAGATGAGCTAATCATAGGGTGTTAGCAAGTAATGTGGTGGTAGAGGGCACATAAATCCAATTTATCCTTTAGGAAATTCCCTCATTCCCTTGTAGGTGCCCATTGGGGAGCTATCTGTCAAAGGAATTTATCTTTATGGGGCTAGTTAGGAATAGCTCTCCATTTTAGCCACCTAAAAAAAGAAGAGCATTTCCCATTTGGAGATCCTAATAAACTTAGCTAATTCTATAAAAGTAAGATCTCAGAGAACTCACCTGGCCTACGGAGAGCAGCTCCATTAGACCAAATCCTTAGGAGGCATTGACCCAGTTAATCTCCAGCTTTCTCCTTGAACTTCTTCAGCCACCTCAGCTTATTATTGGGAAAGGTTTTCGTGACTGCTCCCTCAAAGCGAGGTCTCATCCTTTTTGCTGGAGCAGTCACTTCCTCACTTAAATTCTCATTTTCATATCTCATGAGTCTTGTTTCAATAGGAACTAGAACTTCTGAGTTACAGACCAACAATAACCAATCAACAACAACCAAGGAATGTTGGATTTGGGGCTTTCTTTACCCAATTGGTCAGCTTCCTCACCACCCACTGTTATTTGTTATGTCTCAACTGGACCTTGCTCCCTTTTCCATAGAGAAGACTCTGGACTATCCAATTGTAGACTTATGCCACTGGAAGCCATGTACTATCCCTTTATCCAATCATTCCATCTTCCATTTTTGTGGTGTTCTTCCCCCATCTCAACCAGGATCAGAGCCAAGAAGCTATCTCATCTCATCCTGATGATTGGCTATACCTAACATTAGGACTGAGCTTAACACCAGCACCCTATTAGTTCAGAATGAACACTGAGATAAAATGAGACACTTAAAAGTCATTGAAGATGAACAAAAAGAGGGTTATTTTGACCTAACAGAGAAAGGTTATGAAACAAGATTACAATGGGACATAGCTTCTCTGGATGCCCCCCTCTACCCTTACCATCTCCACATAAAAATCAGTCTGACCATCAGGGGGAAGAGGCCAATAAACCTCTGGGAACAATCTTGTTGCTTTTTAGGGGAAACCAAATACTGTTTTGGGGAAAGGAGACAACCCTGATCCTATATCAGCACGCATGGGACATATTCCTTTATATTTGATCTCTTGGAATTACCTGACAACTGACCAGTAATGAGATTTCTTGGTTAAAGGATATTTGTATGTAAAGAAGCATACCTACATATGTATTTACAAATATGTATGTACATATGTGCATGTATGTATACATATAGGTGCATAATAATAGGTGCATGGGATATGTCAGATACACACAATACATATATATGTATATATGAACACACATACGTATGAAGATTCCTTTCATCAACAAATTCAGTAGAGATGTTCTCACCTGATAAATGAGCAGTGATTTGAGTATTCTGTTGGTTAAGTGGAGTGGGGTGATTGATTGACAGATTGGTTCTTGAACTTTGTTAATGCCATTGCCTCATCTAATATTCATACTGCTTTGTTTCTTTAATTATTTCCCTTCAAATTTTTAATAGATTAAAAAAAGAATGTGTTATAATAGTAAGAGAACTGGATTTAGAGTCTTGGTAATTGGATCAAATTCTATATCTGTTATTGTCATCTACCTGTGTGACTCTAGACAAATTGCTCAACCTCTCTGAGCTTTAGTTTCCTCATCTATAAAATGAGGGCAGTGGTATAAATGATCCCTTATAAAGTCTCATAACTTTAAATCTATATGAAGAGATTGTATACATATCAAGAATTATTGGTCTAGTGATCAATGGCCTGGTGAATGAGGATCACCTATACTGAAATGGCTAAAGACAAGCTTTTCTGGCATAATGCAGGGTTGGTAACAGACTAGAATAGTCATCATGATTATGGTCACCATGATAGGTCTTGTTTAGAAGTCATGATTTAGAGACCTTTTTGTCTAATCTTGTATGAAGAATTTGGACTTTTGGTTTGCCTTTTTCAAATTATTATTGTAATTATAAAGATTTGGAGGTAGTGTGTGTGTGTTTCCTAAACAATTTTTTGGGGGGTAACATGGAACATTGGCTTGTTCCCAAAAGGAAGCTTACTAGCCACCTTTTGAACATGTCTTCCTGTAGTGGTTGCCAGAATGCTCTTTGCTTTTGAGCACCCCTTCATGGTTACTTAATTTAAGTCAGGTTTTTGTGCCATAAGTCATTCTTAAGTACAAAAAGAAATACATGTGTGCTTTAGCTTTTACCTTCATCATATTATGGCTTTTGGAACAATATCATATAATCAGAATACTATTAATTATTTATTGACTTTTTAATGGTGAATGGGGGCATGTGTTTGCTTTTTTAATAGAGCTGGTTACATATTTACAATTCCAGCTGCTAGTGTTTTGTCTTCAAAATGTGTTCATGTTAATTAAAAATCAGTCCTTAAATCAAAGACATCATAATAATATACAGTATTTGAGATTCCCATTTTGCTTTAGAGATACAAATGAGAATCTCCTGGAAAAAGAAAACAAAGAAATCTTTATCAGGCTGGTGATTTTATTTCAAAGATGCTAAAAATTTCACCATTACCTCTGCATATCTTGCTACCTTCCTGAATCATTTCCCTTCAACATGTCTTATTAAGTGCTGATAAGGCAATAGCTAAAAATAACCAGCTGTCAAATCATTATTTAAGCCTATTGGAAATTATTCTAAATTACTCAGTGCTGTTGGTTGGCTTCCCACTCACCACCAATCCTGCCTCCACTTCAGCTGCGAGTGCTCTACTGCTGCTTTAAGACTGCAGAACGCTACAAAGGACAGAGGCATGAGACAGGGTTAATACTTAGCTCTGAGTCTCAGAGGCAGAGAAGGTTAGCTGAGGGATCAATGTGATTAAAGCTGTAGGAGAGGAAAGATGTGCCTGTCTGTTTGCTTGCTGCCTGAATGTGGAGGGTGAAGGGTTTGGAACCTGATTTCTGCAGATTCTGGACTGTATATTCCCAGGGATGAGCTCATGCTTGCATTTGAGGATATTTTCACCTGTAGACCTGCTGCTGCAAACCTGCTGCTGTCTCCCTGAGCTAACAACACACCTGGGCTTAAAGCACCCGCCTCCCTCTTTCCTCTGGCTGCATCTTTCTGAAAGAGAAAGCCAGTGAGCAAGTGTCAGTGGAGAAGAGGAGAGACAGATCACTTGCTTTAAGGACAATCAAACACATACACGCATTTTTCAAGCAGCTACACGGCAACCAGCAAAATAAACTGAACTGATCGTCTTCTTAGCTTGTAGCTTTAACCTTGCAGTTGACAAATAGAGAAAAAGAAAGCAAAAGAGTGGAAAGCCAAGCATATAGCTGGAAGAATAGAAAAGAACAGGGGCATGTGGATATTGGTTTTCTCCTTGTTCCAGAGCATCTTGAATGGTGAGTAATATATTTTATTTGTGATTAATTTAAATGCTGTTAATTGCCAAGGGTGAACTGGGGAATTGTGTAGTTGGATCAATTGTATTCTTCCCCCCCCCCCCTCAGCATTTCAAACCTTGTCCTGTGGGGGAGGGGGACAGGGAAGGTAGGAGGATAGGATGTGGGAGAAATTGCTCTGTAATCATTTAAGCTAGCTTACCTAGCAAAGTGCCAACCCCTTCTCTAACTATAGTACTTGATAGCCACCTCATTCAGAATAAAACTAGTCTTGATAAGAAATGAATAGATTAGAAAAAAATTCTTTACTTCTTTCACAACTAAAACCAGATGGAGAACAATTCAAATAGCCTATATGAATATAATGAATAGAACATAGAAACCTTCTAGTTTAAGCTATGAGCATCTTTGTTGTTAAGCTTTACAAAGAAATGTGGTTACACTCTGGTGCAATTTATTTACAATAATATTAAATATTTCCTTTAAAATATATTTTTCAATCTTCATCTCTTCTCTTCACCCCTAAGAAGGTGCTACTCAGTATTCCCAACACTAATTTATGTAAAAATATGCAGTGATAAGCATTACGTCATCTGATGTGCTTACAAATCTTGACATTTATAAAGTTGTGAAAATGTAATAACTGAATGAAGTAAATATTTTGGTTTTTCCCCCATAGCCATTTGATATTTTGAAAGATTTTCTTCTTAAGAATTTAAATAGCTATTACTACTTAATGATGTGCACACAATCACTGTGTACAATACCTTAAGTTGTAGTATGACAGAAATAGAAATGTACATGTTGATGGTTTTCTCCCAACATCAGAATGATAGGAAACTGCTGGGTTTTGGCATAGCTTGAGAATAGCTGCAGTTTTGAATTACCATTTCAAATTTCTGCACACAGATCAGGCTAAAATTCATTACATGCTGACAGTTAAAATTAAGTAATTAAGCAGAATTGACCCTCTAGAAAGGGAAAGAAAAAGAAAATATTGTTATGTGAGAAAATCTAAGAAGCAAAGGAGAATGTGAGATTTTCCCGGAAGAGACAAATGAATCTCGGAGTGCAGGCTAAAGAATAAATGCTAGTTGGGTGTGCATTTTTATTTGCTAAACTATATATAGATAAAAAATATTTACATATAACCATCTCTGTGTGTATATATGTTTATGAATAAATACTAACAAAATTAAGGAAATTATGCATTTACAAATGGCTGCATTTTAAAAGAAAAAATTAGGAATGATTATAGTGCAAAAAAACCCATTTTGTTCTATAATGACTGTTCATTGAACAAACTGTTCATAAACTTTCATTTTGAAATTTTCTTTGCAGTAAAGCATTACAACAAATTCGACATTATATTTTCTTTTTTCCCCCTTTCCTCAGAGGGTACTATACTTAATCTACATCCTCTGTGGAATTTTACCTTAGGGGAATATATTTATATTAGAGCATACACAGTGATGCATCATGGAAGTTACAATTTAATATGAAATTGTAGAAAATGTTAGAATATTATCATATAGGTGAAGATATATAAGATATTATTTAGGGCCTGCCTAATTTGTCAGCACAAATCCTTGGACTCATCATAAAGCTCATGATTTTAGAAAAATTGTAAAAAAAAAAATCCCATGCTATTGAGGGACATGGCACCTTATGATTGACATGACAATATAGGTTGCTTTCCTTACTGTGAATATAAATTGTATCTATTTCACGTTCCAAGATCCATAATCTAGGATGAGAAATCAACCATTATTTTTCTGTACTTTTGTACGCATAGAGATATACTAAACATGTGTGTGGTTTTTTAATCAGTATTTTAAAAAGATGTAAACGTTCTTGATATTATGTTTAAATTGCATAATCACTGAATACTTATAATCTCAAAATTGCTATTTTGGTTGTGTGTTATGCAAAATAGCTTTTGCATGATGGACTTCATACTAAGTCTATCACTGTGTGTAGAAACACACATATATGTATATATAGCATATACATACACAGTCATTGTCAGTAGTCTTCTCCTATCACTTTCTCAAAAGACCTCCTAAAATATATTAACAGTGATTATTACCTTAAAGTATTCAAGTAAATTATCTGTCATAAGGCATACATAACCAATAAAATGGCTATTTTATATCCTGTATCGTGTTTTTAGTTTCCTTCTTTCAGTGAAACCAGGTTAAAACACAACACAACAAAACAATAAAACCCTACAACCTCCCAAACAAACAAACAAAAGCCCTGGGCTTTGAGCTCTTTCACTATTATTGCCAACCTGCTTTAAAGATTTTCCCAAATGAGGGGTGATATATAGATAAACATAATCACACTACATATCCCAACATAAATAAGATTATATAAAAGAGTTCAGTTTGGCATGCTTTTTTTCCCATTTGGCCATGCTTTCAAAATCTATAAATACATACCTCTAATCACACTGGAAGAGAGACAAGATGTTTTCCTCACTTGTTATTTTGAAGTAATATTTATCTGTTTTCATGAACTTGTTTTTAAAAAATTATCCATATTAAGATATTTTGTTACCTGAATACACTGAATACTAGGCCCCAAACTGCAACTGATTTGGAATAAAATTAATTGAATAAATTTAAGAGTTTAAACAGATTGATATTTTGAGGTTTTGTTAAAAAGTGCTAAGTTTTAAGAATATTAATGTGCTTTAATAATATCTTTCCTACAAAGGGTAAATACAGTCCTTCAATATTATGATAGATGAAATCTTTTTTCTTTTTGGTTAAAAAGATGCATGATTATGGGACAGTTTGAAATTTAGGTCAAATAACATTAACTTGGGAATTCAATATTTTATTAGATTAATCTCTTGAATAAATTATCACATATATCTATCTCAGGTATGATATCAATAATAGACTAAAAAAGGAAAATTGCCAAGTGTTTTGAAATTCTCATATGTATACTTTTATAGCAATGCAAGTTCTGCATGTGTATGCATATAAGCACATTCATAATTCCAAAATTTATTTTAATGAAATAGTATCAAGGATAATTTCATATTTGTTGTACATGTTATTGGTTGTCGAATTATTGATTCTAACTTTAGAAAGTACATTTAATGAAAATAAAAGTATGTAGATATGCATCCACATAAGCAATTACTTGGTATTTCAAACATATATTTCTATTTCTATTCATGTTTATCTGACATACAAATGATGTTAGACATGTAGGTCTATACACACATATGTATATAGAGTGTCTGTTTTCTATCATTGCCCTTCCCTTATATTTTGTTTCATACATATAAGCACAGATATATATATGTGCTTATGTCTATGCATGTATGTATATATGCACATATTATAAATAGTAAGATTAATTATGTATAGATACACACAACTATATACTTTTTAACTGTACACACAGACAATTAACATTATCCTTCTCTATTATGCAAACCAAGATTGAGATGGAGATTAGACAGAGTAGTGATATTAACACAACTATTGAACAATAAGATGGGATATGCTGAATCTTTTTGCACTTGTCAGTTCCTAATAGGGTATCTGACTACATTTCCAAGACCTACATTCCTAGGCCTTGGCATTTTTTTTTTCTGGATAGAACATATTACCTCAATAAAAACCTGCTTGAAAACTTTAACTTACACTGCTTTGCCACACCTTTCGGTCCTTTAATCTGATTTCATTCTTTTTTAATTCAAAAAACAATGAATGAATGAGTACATGATGACAATTTTTATTTAATCTGGTTGTTTCCCCCCTCATCTTAAGAAAGCTAGATAGATATTTTGAATATATTTTTGTACCTCTAGACTTAGAATATTGTGTGACTTCTCTAGGAAAAAAAATGCTCAGTACAAGTTACACTGTGATAAATGAGAGAAATCCCATTTCTAATCTTTTTACCCTTGATTGTACATTCTGTTACTTCACTGAAGTCATTGAATAACAAGGAAGAACTGATGCACCATGTTTGTTGTGGGGAAGGGGAAGAATTCCCTCTGAAAATTGCCAATCTTAAGTCCCCAATACATAGGCCTTAATAGTCATAATCATATTTATCTCTAAAAATTCTTTTGTCCTGGATTTGTATCTTGGGAAGGAGATATGAAAAGTATCTCAGATGAATTCATGATAACTCTCTTTTAAAAAGCACAGCAAAACAGATATCCCATGGGAAATTCCTTTTATGTATATGTTTGTATGTGTTTGACCATGCATTTTCACTGGTGTTTCCTGTGCCTGGAATTCTCTTCCTCCTTATCTCCCACTCTGAACTTCCCTGATTTCATACAGGTCCCAGCTAAAATCCCACCTTCTGTGAGAAGTCTGCCATAAGTGTTAGCACCTCATCCCTAAGATTATCATCAATTTTTCCTGTATATATATTGTTTGTATGTAGTTGTTTACATGTCGTCTCCAAAATTAGACTGTGAGCTCATTGAAAGCAGGGACTGTCTTTTTTGTTTTTCTCTTTCTTTTTTTGTATCCTCAGTACTTAGAATAGTGTTTGGCACAGAGTAGACATTGAATAAATGCTTGTTGACTGTTGATACTGAAGGCAAACACATTCACACATATGTGATGTATGAAATAGCACACAAAATGAGATATTTAACTTAGAATTGACATTAAATGTTTAAGCATTTGTTAAAAAAGTGAGTACCTTGAATTTTTACCCTAAAATTATAAATTAATTTTATAACAGAAAATTAAATATTACTTCCAAATATAAACACTCATATTTTCTTGGGTTTTGTTTTCTACAAAGGGACAAAGACATTTTAGTGAAGGTCAATCTGTAGTTAATATTAATATGCACATCACAGAAAATTCCTTTATAGAACTTTTAAAATGTAGTACTTATGCAATTTAGAAATGTGACTATTTTGCTAATTCTGTCAGACTGTTACATGCTGTCTACATGTCAAATATTTTATTTTCATAGGACACTAGTGGGCAGCAAAACACACAAAACAGGTAATATTTCCCAATAGCAGGAACAAAATCAGCCATACACACACACACACACACACACACACACACACACACACACATAATGTATGGTGCTTTTCCTGAATGTTTTTGTTACATTGACTTCCAAAGTTCACTTCTATTTCGCTTCTCTTTAATGAAAGCAATAAAAAAACAAATAATGTAGGGACTATGGAAATATTTGTTTAAGATTTGAAAATGAATAGTACTTTGAAATGAAGAAGCTATAGAAGAGGTATAGTCAGGATAAGGGAGGTCATGAAAAAGCTTGTAGAAATATAATGTATTTTATTTATTACTTAGGTACCTGTGACACAAAGAAATAAGGTTGGAATTCTAGATGGGAGTCCTTAACCTTTCTTATGTCACACACCCCTTTGGCAATCTGGTGAATCCTGTAGTCTCAGAAAAAAAATGTTTTTAAATACATAAAAATGAATATATAAGATTACAAAGCAAACCAAATATATTGAAATACAATTATCAAAGTATCTTTTTTAAGTTCATGGACTGCAGGTTAAGAATCGCTGTTCTAGAAGATTACCCTCCTAAGACAGGATTTCCAAGAGAAATTGCTCCAATCTCCAAGGTTGCAGATCAACTGACCTTCTAATGTGATTCCAGAAAGCAATGGCTGTTAATGATGATCAATTTTAGAAGTAATGTTAATAGATGACAGCTTATCAATCTGATACAGCAGCAGCTTGTGAGTTGCGTACTAAGAAAGACTAATTTACCCCCAGGCACCCTGAATTGCAAATGCTTGCCTGTGTTTTTTTCCTCTATTAATTCTCCACATTTCAAATATATTAAAATAGCACTTCCTTTTCCTTAACCCATGTTTTTATTTCTAGACTTTCTCCTTTAAAAAAAAATCTATTTAGAAATAAAATAAAATTGAATGTTTCATTTTTCTAGCAAATATAGATTTTATTTTCCTATGAAACAAAAAGAATATTGTTACATATAATCCAACATATACATATATAAACAGATAATTTTAATTTTACATCATAAAATATTTCCCTAATTTAATTTATAAATTACTCTATGACTTTTCCCACTCCTATCCCATTTTCAAGAAATAAATTAGGTATTTGCTAAAGAATTTATTTGATAAGTTTCAGATAAATTATCTTCTGTTCTTCGTAATGGTTTAAATTAGGATATTTGATATGGTTGCCCCTTTGCAATCTTCATCTTTTAAAGACTCTTTTGGCCATTTGGATTGAGAAATGTATAACAGAAAATAAGAATACAAAGAATAATCTAGGGAGCTTCCATTTTTATGTATGTAGGTACATAGACTATGATTTTAGATCCTGCAAAATCTACATAATCTCAAGAAATCTAATATATAAAAGAAACACTGGAAAATATTTTATTCTCATTGTCATTTAATACCATGGGGACAATATCTTCTTAAATCTTCATTTTCAGAAAACATTATAATTTTCTTAAATATTCCATTGATCTTTGGACCTCTGTTAAATGTTTTTTTAATAATTGAAACTAATTTAAATGACTCTCTTCAGTCAAGTAAGAAAAAAAAACATAACGTAACTAATAATATAGGCTTTACTTAAATGGCTGATGGACTTTTTATTATGAAAATCAAGATATATTTTATAGGTTTCTTGTGTTATTTATAATAATCTTTTATTTTTATCATTTGGATTAATCACAATTTCTATGCATTGTGAATTATAAAATTATGTGTCAATATCATATAGTAAAAGGCAGCTTGGGGCACATTGCTCAGAGTCTAATATCTAAAGTTAAGAAGACCAGGGATCAAATTTGACTTTGAACACTTACTTGTTCTGTGACCCTTGACAAGTCATTTAATATCTGTTTACCTCAATGTCTTCATTTATAAAATAGGAATAAAATGTCATAAAGTTGTTGGGAGGAACAAAAGGGATAATATGATAAAAAAAAATGTATCCAGCACATAGTAGGCATTGTATAAATGCTTATTCCTTCCCTCCTGATTAAGACTAAGAAATATAGCAAGAATTTTTTTAAAGTAGCTATTATGTATATTTATACAAAATGATAGACATTAATGATTCATTGCTAAAATCCCTATTAATTTCTTTTTTTCCTCAGAAGTCAGTAAAATTTAAGCATTTGTCAATAGTCCTATTTATGCAAAACAATTTTAAAATGTAGAAATTTTATGTTGGAGAGATGGTGAGAAAAGAAGAGAATATCTCCTCCATACCTAATATGTACCTTCTCCTTAGAGCATCAAAATACAGAATTTCAGAGTGAAAATCATAATAAATATTGATTGATTGCTCATTTACTTTGGATTATCAGATAAACATTTTAGAAAGGGAATGTTAAAGACTATGTCTGACTTGAGGATGGCATTTAACATGTACTTTATTTTGGCATATTACATGTTGTGAGCCATCTTTATTATTATTATTATTAGATAATTGTTAAACCATTATATGTAATATATAAAATATTAAATATATTAAAATATATTTCTTATTTTGAATAGTCCCTTAGGCTAAGTGAAGAAAGGCTGCAATGGAAATAAAACCTTAGGGTTGTAGTTCCTAAAATAAACTGTATGTCAAGCAAGGCAAAACTGTCAAGCAGGACAAAATTGTCCTGCATATCTCTGGGAAGAGATAGCAATGGCTTTAGAGATCAGGCCTGCTCCTGTCAGAGGAGAATGGGAATTACGAAATCTAGTAAGATACTGACACACCTAATGGGAACTTCTCCAAAGAGGAGAGAAAAGGACTCTCAACAAGCACTAACTGAATAAATATAAAAAAGAGGAAAAGAAAAGTCTTTTTTCTGGGATGTATTAAATTGAAAAAAAGTTTAAATTATGAATCAAGTAGATAACATTGCAGAATACGCACTTGTTTTCAAGCACTTGGAGTATAAGGAAGAATGGATAGTGGGAATGAAAGGAATTGGGAAGCTAACAGGTGATATGTTCTAGGCTGGACCTGACTTAAGCCAGTCCTGTGATAATTTAGGTTCAGTTGTGGAAGGAAATGAAACATTTCTAGGTCATTCAAAAAGAAGTTTGATCAACAGGGATAAATATTAATGGTACCCTGAGTTTATTAGTTGAATTGGTGGCAGTTGATCAGTGGCTGTCAATGGTGGTTATAAGGAAGATGAAATGAATCCAGAAGGGAAATCCTTTAAAGCCATGTTACAAATCTTATGAAGACACCCATATGACCTATAAACCTAACTATTATAGCAGAGTCATTAGGAATAGAGAATGTGCAAAGAGAGCACAGAAACTAATCATCTCATTATATATGTATACATATATAATCTCTGCATTTTACATGTTCATTTAAATGTACATGTGCACTCACATGTTTTAGAACATTTACTTTTCTCAAAGACCTTTATAGTTTTCTTAACAATGAATTGCCTTGACTATATGATATATTGGAGATCCTTTACTTTTCTTCCCTTCTCCTCCCCCCCACCCATAACCATGCTAACTGTTGGCTCAAAAGATTTTTATTTTAAGGCATAGAGATATTTAAATTCCATTATTTATTTTGTTAGAAGAGAGAGGGTTTTGGGGGGGCATGTGCCTTGATAGGTCTTCACTTGTCAAGATGCTTACAATGTATTGATAGAGCTTGCTTGTGGCTTTGAGTCTTAAAAAATGTGTAAAGATTGGTCTAGTAGTTCTATGACAACCTGCTTTTATGATCCAGTACCCTTTTAAGACCTTCTTGTAGTTTACTATTGTTTTAGTGATTTCTCAATGTATGAAAACATGTAGATGTAAGTAAGTTATTTTACTTCTGTAAAAATGAAGTATAAAATGATCTCTAGGTACTTTTTAGGTCTAAATTTATTTGATAATTTTCTTTTTTTAATATTTTTTCACAGTTACATGTAGAAACAATTTTTAATATTCTTTAAATATTTTTAAATTTCAAATCCTCCCCCTTCTTTCTTTTCTGCTGGTAATCAGTTTGATATAGGTTACATATGTGCAATTATACAAAACATATTTCCATATTAATCATGTTGTTAAAGAAAATACAGACCAAAAAACCCCTTAAAATAAAATGAAAAAAAAATAGTATGCTTTAATCTGTATTCAGAAGTCATCAGTTCTTTTTCTTAAGGTAAATAGCATCATTCATCATGAATGTTGTGTCATTGTGTTGGATTATTGTGTTGCTGAGAATAACTAAGCTATTCACAATTGATCATCATTACAATATTGATGTTATTTTTCCTAATGTTCTCTTACTCCTGCTAGTTTCACTTTGCATCAGTTCATTTAAGTCTTTCCAGGGTTTTCTGACAGCATCCTGCTTATCATTTCTCATAGCACAATAGTATTCCATTACAATCATATAGCTCAACTTCTTCAGTCATTCCCCCATTGATAGATAACCCCTAGAATTCAAATTTTTAGACACCATGAAAAGAGCTGCTATAAATATTTTTGTACAAATGGGTCTTTTCCTCTTTTTATGATCTCTTTGGGATACAGGGGTATTACTGGATCAAAGGGTATGAACATTTTGATAGCCTTTTGGACATGTTTACAAATTTTTCTGCAGAACAATTGGATCAGTTTACAACTCCACCAAGTGTGTATTAGTCTTCCAGTTTTCCCACATCACCATCCAATGGTTATCATTTTCCCCCTTTCTGTCGTATTGGTCAATTTGATAAGTGTGACAAAGAACATTGGTACCTCAGAGTTGGTTTATTTCTATTTCTCTAATGAATATCTATCTATTTCTCTAATGAATAATGCTTTAGAGCATTTTTCATATAATGATAGCCATCTTCAATGTATTGATCTGTATTGATCTGATAACTGCTCATTCATATCCTTTGACCACTGTCAATTAAGGAATAACTTGTATTCTCACAAATTTGACTTAGTTCTCTATATGTCTGAGAAACAAGGCTTTTATCAGAGACATTTGCTATAAAAAAATTTCCCCAGATTTCTCCTTTTCATCTAATCTTGGTGGCATTAGTTTTGTTTGTACAAAATATTTTAAATTTAATATAATCAAACTTATCCATTTTGAATCACATAATGTTCTCCATCTCTTAGTAGGCCTAAATTCTTCCTTTCTCTATATATCTGACTTGCTCTGTTTGTTGCTCTTTTAATTTATTAATGGCATATGGTATAAGATGTTGGTCCATTCCTTGTTTCTGCTATATCACTTTCCAGTTCTCCCAGCAATTTTTGTCAAACAGTGGGTTCTTGTTCCAAAAACTTGGCATTTTGGATATATTAAACATTAGATATCTATACTCATTAACCACTGTGTATTCTGTACCTATTCTATTCCACTGATCCACCACCCTATTTCTTAGCCAGGATCAGATTGTTTTGATGATCACCACTTTATAACACAGTTTGAGATATGGTACAGTCAGGCTACCTTCCTTCACATTGTTTTTCCCATTAATTCCCATGACCTTTTGTTCTTCCAGATGAATTTGTTATTTTTTTCTAGCTCTATAAAATAATTTTTTGGTAGTTTTTGGCACTGAATAAGTAAGTTAATTTAGGTAGAAATGTCATTTTTATTATATTGACTCAGGCTACCCATGAGCAGTTGCCATTTTTCCAGTTGTTTAGGTTTTACTTCATTAGCGTCAAAAGTGTTTTGTAATTGTGTTCATATAGTTCTTGGGTTTGTCTTGGCAGGTAGACTCCCAGTATATTTTATTGTGTACAATTATTTTAAGTGGAATTTCTCTTCTTATCTCTTGCTGCTGAACTTTATGGGTAATATAAAGGAAGGCTGTTGTCATCCCCTTCCATCCTATTCTCCTGTTGGGTGAGATATCCTATTTAGTGTGTATGTCATTCCCTCCCTTAGCCAAATTCAATGAGAACAAGGTTGACTCATTCCCTTTTGCCTTCCTGTTCTTCCCCTCCATTGTAACAGTTTTCCCTTGCCTCTTCTATACGAGATAATTTACCCCATTCTATCTCTCCCCATCTCCTCTCATTATATTCCTCTCTCAACTTTTAATTTCACCTTTTAAGTATTATCCCTCCCTATTCAACTGGTCCTGTACCTTCTGTCTATGTATACTTGCACACATATATACACATGCTCATATATGTATTCATATGCCCATATACCCATATACCATATAGACATATATATGTGCATATATTTCTATTCCCTTCAACTATTCTCATACTGAGAAAAGTTTCATAAGTTACAATGATCATTTTTCCATGTATGAATGTAAGTTGTTCAACTTTGATAAGTTCCTTATGATTTCTTTTCCCTGTTTACCTTCTCATGCTTCTCTTGCTTCTTGTATCTGAATGCCAAATTTATATTCAGCTCTGGTTTTTCCATCAAGAATGCTTAAAAGTCCTCTATTCCATTGAATGACCATATTTCCCCCTGAAACATGATACTTAGTTTTGCTGGGTAGGTGATTCTTGGTTCTAATTCCAGTTCCTTTGAACTGGATATAATATTTCTAGCAGCATTCTTTTGGGGATCTTTTTCAGGAGGCGATGGGTGGATTCTTTCAACCTCCATTTTGCCCTCTGGTTCTAAAACATCAGGGCAATTTTCCTTGAGAATTTCTTGGAGGATGATTTCTAGGTTCTTTCTCTGATCATGGCTTTCAGGTAGTCCAATAATTTTTAAATTATATCTCCTGGATCTCTTTTCCAGGTCAGTGGTTTCCCCAATGAAATATTTCACATTGCCTTCTATTTTTTCATTTGTTCAGATCTGTTTAATAGTATCTTGATTTCTCATAAAGTCATTAGCTTCCAATTGCTCTAATCTAGTTTTGAAGGAATTATTCTCTTCAGTGAGTTTTTGAAATTTTTTTCCATCTGGCAAATTTGGTGCTTTTTTAAATTAAATTTTTTTTTTTTGCTTTTTTGGAGGGCAATTTGGGTTATGTGACTTGCCCAACGCCACATGGACAGGTGTGTGTGTGTGTGTGTGTGTGTTTGTGTGTGTGTGTGTGTGTGTGTGTGTGTGTGTGTGTGTGTGTGTGTGATAAGTGTCTGAGGCCGGATTTGAACTTAGGTTCTCCTGACTCCAGGGCCAGTGTTCTATTCACTACGCCACCTAGCAGCCACAATATAAGCACCACTCTTTTAGTTTTTATTTTTTGCGTTTTGGAGGGCAACTGGGGTTATGTGACTTGCCCAAGGCTACATGGCTAGTTTTTGTGTTAAGTGTCTGAGATCAGATTTGAACTAAGGACCTCCTGACTCCAGGGCCAATGCTCTATTCACTGCGCCCTCTAGCCGCCCCTTGAAAATTTGGCTTTTTAAGGCATTCTTCTCATTGGCTTTTTGGGCCTCTTTTGCCATTTGAGTTAGACTATCTTTTAAGGTGTTATTTTCTTCTGTCAGGTTGTTGACTTGCTTTTCATGATTTTCTTGCATCATTGTCATTTCTCTTCCCAATTTTTCCTCTACTACTCTTACTTGGTTTTCAAAACCCTACTTGAGATACTCCATGGCCTGTAACCAATTCATATTTTTCTTGGGAGCTTTTGATGCAGCACTTCTGACTTTGTTGTCTTCCTCCCATTCTATGCTTTGATCCTTTTTTGTCCCCAAAAAAGGAATCTATGGTGGGATTGCCTTTTTTCTGTGTAGCAGCAAGCACCCCAAGCGTCCTCAGGGTTTGCAGCTACCACAGGTTCTTGGATCTGCTTTGTTAAAGGAAAGCAACTCAAAATGGGTTAACAAGCTTACTTTAATCAGTCAGACATATATCGTTTACCTTGGTCAGGAGAAAAGGTCAGCACCCTGAACCTCAAAGTATACAGGCATAATTATCAAGACAGAAACATCAAGTAGACAGATTTCCAAACTGTCCAACCATTACATCCATACCCAGTCAACATCTGGGTTTCCACATTCTGGGTTTTTCAAAGCCGGGGGACTCTCAACAACGGCTTCCCAGAATTCAGATCAAATCACAGAACACTTCTCAAAGTGAGTCCCAAAATAAAGCTACACATCAGGGCTTATATAGCCTTCTCCTGGCTCAGAGAATGTAACAACCTTATTGACTCACTGGCC
Organism: Petaurus breviceps papuanus; assembly: GCF_028583685.1. Lineage (NCBI taxonomy): Eukaryota > Metazoa > Chordata > Mammalia > Diprotodontia > Petauridae > Petaurus > Petaurus breviceps. Next base: position 3,615,474 of record NW_027187374.1, on the reverse strand, counting down.
AATCAAGAAGTATCTACTGAAAAACAAGCCTCCCTCCCCAGGCTTCTGGTGCACTTTAGCCTAGGGGCAGGGAAGATCTTCCAAATTTGCATTCCCATTACATTCTGCTAGTTCATGTTGCCAGTAAATTACTTGACTTTTGAACTCTTTGCTACTTTAGAACTCTGCTTTCAGAATGGAGAGAGCTTTGTCCCAAATCACCAGGGTTTTTGCAGCTGCTGGAGCAATTAGGGTGGTTCCCTCTCTGCCCTCTCTGCAGCCCCCAGAGGCTCTGGCACCTGGCCACACACCCTAGGACATTCACCCAAGACCACAATCCAGATCCAAGCAGGTCAAAGCATGAGCAATTACCCTCTGAATGGTGGCTTGATCCCCCTACAATCTGCAGGCCAGGAGCTTCTGAGACAGCTAAGTGGCACAGCCCCCGCACCTCTCATGATTCTCACCCCATGGGAAGGGACTGGACCTTGTTCTTATTTCCACTCCTGTTCCAACAGAGTTCCACACTGACCTTTTACATTGTCTTGGGTGTTTATGGGTTGAGAAGTCTGGAAATTGCCACAGCTGCTGGTTCTTCATTCTCCTGAAGTCTGCTGTGGCCACTGCTGCCTGGGACCAAAACTGCTTATGCCAGACTGGGCCTGGCTTCCAGCACAGTGAGATAGATCCTTCCTGCCCTCCTGCTGGACTGCCTTCAGTGGGAGGCTTGCTCCTCTCTGTCATTTTGTGGGTTCTGTAGCTCTAAAATTTGTCTGAAGTAATTTTTTACATGTATTGGAGGAGGTAGAATCCAGAGCTGCAGGGAAATCCTGTTTCTACTCTGCCATCTTGGCTCCTCCCCTCCCCCTGTATCTAATTTTTCTAAAATTCTATTCACCTCCTTAACTTCCTTCTGTTTTACATTTCTGTTTAGATTTACCTAGTTCTGAGAAGGGAAAGCTAAGGTTTCCCACTAGTATAGTTTTACTGTCTATTTCCTTCTGTAACTCGTTTAACTGTTCCTGTAAGAATTTGGATGCTCTGCCATTTTGTGCATATGTGTTTGGTATTGTTATTACTTCATTTTCTATGGTACATTTTTTAGCAATATGTAATTTCCCTGCTTATCTCTTTAAACTAGATCCATTATTGCTTTCCCTTTTTATAAGATCATGGTTGCTACCCCTACTTTTTTTTTCTTCAGATGAAGCACAATAGATTCTATTCCAGCCCCTTACCTTTACTCTGTATGTGTATGTGTCTATTGTAGGATTCTAGTTTTCAATCCACTCTGGTATCCTTTCCCATCTTATGGGTAAGTTTTTCCCACTCCCCTATAAGATTATGATTACTGTGTATTTTTCTTCATCCTATTTTCCCCTTATTTATCCTTTTATCTCTTTCACCATATCCCTAATCAACAGTATTTCGATTCTGACCACAGCCCCACCTTATCCACCTTACCTTCTATCAGTCCCCCTCTCTTCTTTAAATCCTATCTCCTATTTACCCATACAATAAGATAGATTTCTATGCTCAGTTGAGTAAGTTATTTTCTCTTTGATCTAATTCTGATAAGAGTAAGGTTCAAGAGATGCCTTCCCACCCCCATCTTTCCCTCTTCTGCAATAGATCTTTTTATATCTCTTCATGTGAGATAATTTACTCCATTCTACAGTTCTCTTCCTCACCAGCTAATTTTTTTAATATCATTCCATTAATGCCAACTTATACCTACACCCTCTTTCTATGTACTTCTTTTTTTTTAAAGCAAGTTAAGTAACTTGCTCAAGGTTACATGGCCAGTTATTTCTGGGTGTGGTGCTGAGTATCTGAGCCTGGATTTGATCCAGGTCATCCCGACACTGGAGCCGGTGCTCTTACTTGCTGTGCTACCTGGCTGCCCCTTATGTACTTCTAATCACTCTAATGTGATGAAGTTTTTTTTTTTAGCACTGTAGGGATGTAAACAGTTTAGCTTCCCCTATGTTTTGTCTTTCCTATTTATATTTTTATATTTCTCTTTTGTCTTCTATTTGAAAATAAGATTTTCTGTTCAACTGTGGAATACTTGAAAGTTCTCTGTTTCATTGAGTGCCCATTTTGTCCCCTGAAGGATTATATAGTTTCTCTGAGTGGGTGATTCTTGGTTGTAATCATAGATCCTTTATATTTCAGAATATCATATTCCATGCCCTCTAATCCCTTAATGTAGAATGCATCAAATCCTGTATAATCTTGACCATAATATTTCAATTGTATCTTTCTTGTTGCTTGCACTATGTTCTCCTTGACTTCAGAACTGTGGATTTAAAAAAATATTTTTTTTTTTGCTTTTTATTTTTTGTAGGAGGGAAGGTAGGAGAGTTGGGGTTAAGTGATTTGCCCAAAGTCACACAGCTTATTTTGTGTTGTGTCAGAGGCCAGATTTGAACTCAGGTCCTCCTGACTCCAGGACCTGTGCTCTATTCTCTGCACCACCTAGCCACCCTCAGAACTGTGTATTTTTGCTACAGTATTTCTAGGAGTTTTCATTTTGGGATTTCTTTCAGGTGGTGGTCAGTGGATTCTTTCAATGTCTATTTTACCCTATGGTTCAAAGACATTCAAAGACAAGAGCAATTTTACTTCTTAATTTCTTGAAATATGATGTCCAGGCTCTTTTTATTCATAACTTTCAGGTAGTTCAATAATTCTTAGATAATCTCTCCTGAAACCATCTTTAGGTTACTTGTAATTCCAATGAGACATTTCATGTGTTTTTTTTCTCTTTTTTTCAGACTTTTGATTTTGTCTTATTGTTTCTTGGTGCCTCAGAGAGCCATGAACTTCTACTTGCCCAATTCTCATTTTTAAGGAATTAGTTTTCTTCAGGAAGCTTTTGTGTGTCTTTTTCTACTTGGTCAATTCTACATTTTAACAAGTTATTTTCTTCAGTGAATTTTACCTCCTTTCCCATTTGTCCAATTCTATTTTTTAATGAGCTTTTTAAAAATTAATAATATTTTATTTTTTCCAAATACCTATAAGGACAATTTTCAATATTCATTTTTGGGGAATGTTTTGTATTCCATATTTTTCTCCCTCACTCCCTTCCCTTTCCATTCCCAAAATGGCAATTTGATATGTTATGTATGTACAAAAATGTAAAATACATTTCCACATTAAAAGTGTTGTGAAAGAAAACAGAAGGGAAAATATCATAAAAAAAGTAAAAGTGGTATGTTCTGATCTGCATTCAGAGTACATCAGTTCTTTTTCTGATGTGGATAGCATTTTCCATCATCAGTTCTTTCTAGCTGTTTTGGATCATTGCTTTGCTGAGAAGAGATAAATCTTTCAAAGTTACTCATCACACAATGTTGCTGTTATGTACAATGATTTTCTAGTTCTGCTCATTTTACTTTGCATCAGTTTGTATAAGTCTTTCCAGGTTTTCCTGAAATCTGCCTGTTTATCATTGCTTATTGTACAATAATATTCCATTACATTCATGTACAATAACTTGTTCAGCCATTCCTTAATTATGGTCCTCCTTCAATTTTCAATTCTTTTCTAACATAAAAGAGCTGCTATAAATATTTTTTTTAACATGTGGGTCTTTCCCCTTTTTATGATCTCTTTGGGATATAGATCTAGAAGTGATATTGCTGGATCAAAGTGTATGCATAGTTTGTACTTTGGACATAGTTCCAAATTGTTTTCCAGAATGGTTGGATCAATTCACAACTCCACCAACAATGCATTAATGTCCCAATTTCCCCACAGCTTCTCCAACATTTATCATTTTCCTTTTTTTTTTGGTCATAATAGCCAATTTGATAGATATGAAGTGGTATCTCACAGGTGTTTTAATTTGCATTTCTTTAATCAATAGTGATTTTGCATTTTAAAAATATAACTAAAGAGAGCTTTGATTTCTTGATCTGAAAATGACCTGTTCATATCCTTTGATCTTTTACTAACTGGAGAATTGCTTATATTCTTATAAACTTGACTCAGATCATTATATATTTGAGAAATGAGGCCTTTATCAGAGATACTGTAAAGATTGTTTCCCAGCTTTCTGTTTTCCTTCTCATCTTGGTTGCATTGCTATAGTTATTTCTTTTTTAAATTTTAGACTCAAAGGCTAGAACACAAATACAGAAAAGAGAAAATAAAAAACATGTTATAAACATATATATTGAAACTTAAATACAAAGTAAGAAAGAAAATAAAAGCATATCATGTGCATAGCAGAACATATGAGAAGATTGAAAATGCATGACAAATTTTTGTTTCAAGAAAGCCTGTATGATAAATAATACACATTATTTTGGGAACTGGCCATCTTTTCTTTTCTTCTTTGTAAGTTTTCTTTTGTTCTCTACTGTGAACTTTTTAACTTTGTTGTTTTTTTCTTCCCCCACCACCCGCCCCATCCAGAAGGCTACAATTAAATTTGGATGTGTTTCTCTATGGCTATATCTATCTCTCTATGTATATGTATACATATATGTATATGTATATGTGTATGTGTATGTGTATGTATATGTATGTGTATGTGCATATGTATATGAATACATATACAGAGATATACCTTCCCAAATAAATTCTACTCCTGATCTTTGTTTTTATGTCTGTGCATATGTCCTCTTTTCTATCCCTCCTGCCGCCTCTACTTTATTCTACCTGCTACTTTTCCCTCCTTTTACTTGTCTACCCTTCTCAAGGATCCCTCCCCTATTCTCTCATTCCCATAAATTTAAAGACCTTCCTATACTGCCTTTTGCCTATTCCCTCACCCTCCCCTCTAAAGATCCCTCCCTTGTCCTCTACTCCCTCCCTATGCCCCTACCATTTTATTTCTCCTGAATTCAGAAGACTTTTATACTCTTCAAAATAAATATGTATTGTTTCCTCTTAAACCCATTCCTGATGAAAGTAGGTTACCAGAACTACTAGCCCTCCTCCCCCATCTAGTTCCTCTGTATCAATTCTACCTGTCGCATTTCATTTGTATAAAATAATTACTCTTTTTGGCTGTTCTTAAATGGTTTTACTTTTAAAATTCATATCATACTCAGGTTTCCCCCAATCTTTCTTATGAGCTACCCAATTATTAATAAGACTCTTAGACATACATTTTACATATATTAGAAGTAAACAGTCTGTCCTTATGGTTGCCTTATAATCAATCTTTGACATATACCTTTTATTTCTCCTGGCTCTTGTATGTCAAATCTTCTCTTAAGTTCAGTTTCTTTTCTGTTTTTTAAACAAAGTCTTGAAAGTCTGACAGTTGATCAAATATCGGGTTTTTTTTTTTCATTCAGGATAATGCTTAACTTTGCAGGGTATGATATTTTTGACCTGAGGCCCAGTTCTTTTGCTATTTGATATATAATGTTCCAAGACCTATGGTCCTTTAATGTCTCTGCTGCTAGGTCTTCTGTGAATCTAATCATGGCACTATCATATTTAAATTGTTTTAATCTTGTATCCTTGAATTGGGTGTTTCAGAATTTGACTATGAAATTCCTTTGAGTTTTCATCATAGGATCTCTTTTAAGTGGTGATTGATGGATTTTTTTTCTATTTCTACTTTCCCCTCTTGTTCTAATGTTTCAGGACAATTTTCTTTAATTACTTCTTGAATTATTGCATCAAGATTCTTTTTTTGATCATAACTTTCAGCTAGTTCGATTATTTTGTTTACTCTTCTTGACCTGTTCTCCAAATCTGTTGTTTTTCTTATAAGATGTTTCACTTTCTCTTTTATTTTTACATTATTCATATTTTGTTTAATTATTTCTTGATCTCTTTTAATTTCATTCATTTCACCTTGCCCAATTCTCATTTTCAAGATGTCATTTTCTTCCCTAAGGTTCTAGGTCTCCTTTTCTAATTGGTTGACTTTCCTTTCATAATCTTCTTGTTTTTCTTGGATTATTCTTAATTTCTTTTTAGTTTTTCCTCTATGTCTGTAATTTGATTTTTAAAGTCTTTTTAAAGATCTTCTATGAATTCTTTTTGGGCAAGTGACCATTTCATGTTACTCTTTGGGTGTTTCTTTACTTCAATATCCTATTCTGAAAATGAACCCTGGTCTTCTCTAATCCCATGATAGCTTTCTATGGTTGGATTCTTCCTCCTTTACCTGTTCATTTTTTGGGGAGTAACAGCTTAATATTAATAGCTCATCTCTAGGCCTGGGGTTTGGGAGATGGTGCTTCTTGCTCCAGATCTTCACTTCTCCCCCCAGCCTGTAATCAAAGCCAAACCTCCAACCTCCTGTAAGTGCCCACTGCCAGGGGCTTTCTGCCCCACTGCTTCTGTACTCACTGGACATGTGTTGGTTCCTTCTTGCCTCCACTGCTCTTCATAGCACAGCTGGTCTGGTGTTCTTTAACAGCAGAGGTTCCCTTGATCTTCCTGGGCTCAGATGCCCAACTCTCCTCACTCTCCCTGGGATAAAAGTTCCTGTGACTGGGGCAGAAGCAACCTCTTAAAACAATTAACCCCAGGACTTGCTGCTGGTTGTTAAAGTGGACATAAGCCTAGAGGTATTTACTCTTCACAGGGACCAAGCTTCATCTTGGGATTTTTCTCATAATCTTCTAAAATTGTCCCAGGATGCTCTGCATTATGTCCCTATTCTTATATATTTTTATCTGTATTTCATATTTTTACCCATACTTTTTTCACCTTAAGGTATTATTTTAGCTCTTTTGTGGGGAAATATCTTGAGAGCTTGAAATTTTCGGACCTATTCTAACATCTTCCCAGAATCCTCTCTCCAGCTATTATTTCTGTACTATATTAAATAGTCTTAATGATAATGAGCCTATTATCCTATTGGAAAGTCTCCTAACTTTTTTTCATCATATAATTTTTTTTGGATTGAGATATATATCATTTATAATATTATATAAAGATCCATTTATTCCTCTATTTTCTAGAATTTTTAGAACTCTGGATAGATGTTTTTAAAAAAGCATTCTCAGCACTGATTAATATAAGTATAGGAGATTTTTCTATTCATGTTATTAACATTATTTATTATATTTATAGTTTTCCATCATGTTGAATAAACCATACATTCCTGGAATAATTTCATGGTTAGAGGTTATAAACATACTGATATATAGCAGAAACCTACTTGCTAATATTTTATTTAAAATTTTATGTCAATGTTTATTAGGATAATTGGCCTATTTTTTCTTTGTTTTGTATCTCCCTAGTTTAGACATTAAAATCACATATTTTTCATTGAGCCAAAGTACTTTTTTCCTATTATTGCAAACAATAAATGTAATATTAGAATAAATGTTCTTGGAATAGCTGATAGAATTTACTTATAAATACATCTGTGCCTTGAGGTTTTTTCCTATCAGATTTCACATATGACTCATTCAATTTTTTTCAGATGTTGCTTTTTTTAAATTCTCTTTTTTCTTTCTTTGGGTTTATAGTTATATAAGCATCCATATATTTGTCTAAGTTATTTTTTAGTATATATTGGAAAAATAATTTCTGGTTATTAATTCCTTTATTTTTCTCCTTTTCAGTTTAAAGAAATATTAACTATTCATCTTATTTATTAGAAAACAGATCCAAGGTTTTATTGGTATAATAATATTTTTGCTTTCAGTTTTATTTATAACATTTTTAATTTTCAGAGTTTCTACTTTGCAACTTAGTTGGGGGTTTTGATTTTTATTCCAAGTTGTTTTTTTTTTAAATTATATGCCAATTCATTGATTGTTTTCTTCTTTATCTCCTTTGTTCTTAAATGTTAAGACATAAAGTTTTCCTCTCAGATTTGCTTTAGTTCCATCCCATAAATTATACTAATTTGCTGTTGTAATATTTTTTTATTTCATTTTCTCTAGTTTCTAAAATTTGATTTTTGGCCCTTTAGTTCTTTTGAATTATATTATTTAGTTTTCTTATTTCTATGTTTAAATGCCTTTGATTCAGTACCATTTTTATTATATTTGTTGAGTCAACAATGTGCTTAATTTTAAATTCTCCTTTTCTGCATTTTTTTTTTTTTGGTGAGGTCTTTAAGACCCAATAGATAGCCAGTTAGTTGGAAAGGTACCATATAAAGCTAAGAGGCATATAAATTCTGAATTATTACCATTCATTAACCAGTAGAGATCTATCTTTTCTAATTTTTATTGGGTTCTATCCCACATCCTTAATTTCTTCCTTATTTAATTTTTGGCTAGATTTGTCTAGGTCTGAAAGCAAAACATTAAGATACCTCAACTTTATAGCTTTCTTATTTCTTCCTCTAGTTTGATTAACTTCTTATTTAAGTGCACATTATGCTATTTGGTGAATATGTATTGCATACTGATATTTATTTTCTGTAGTTCCATTAAATGAAATATGATTTCCTTGCTTATCATTTTTTTCTTGTCTCTAATTTAAGCATATTTGAAATCATGTTTACTACTCCTGCTTTAAGATCAGCTGAAGATGAATATTTTTTTCCTACATGCTAATTTTAACACTATATGACTGTGTTTTATGTGTATTTTTTGTAAAGAATGGAATATTAGATTCTATTTTCTTTTTTTTTTAATTTTTAAAAATTTTAAATTAATTTGTTTGTTTCCTTTTAGTTTACAGGATTCAATTCCACAATTCCTTGAGTTTCACATTTTGTCCCCCTAGCTCCCCTCCCCACCATGGCAGCATATAGTCAAGTATAGGATCTGTAAATAATTTCACATTATACATTAGTCAGGTTATAAAGTCAGATTGTATCAGATGGAATGAAAAAAGGTAAAGAGGACATAAAACCAAACAAGAGAAGGAAAAAGATCAGGTATTTTGTTTCCACCTGTATATAAACTCAGTTCTTTCTCTGGATGCACATATTTCTCTCCATCATGAGTCTTTTGGGATTGGCTTATATCACTGCATTGCTGAGAAGAGTCCAGTCTATCAAAGTTGGTCATCACACATACATTGTGTCTGTAATTGTGCACAAATTTCTCCTGGTTCTATTCTTCTCACTCAGCATCAGTTCGTATAAGCCTCTCCAGGTAAATATGAAGACCGTCTGCTCCTCGTTTCTTATAGCACAATAGTATTCCATAACATGCATATACCACAATTTATTCAGCCATTCCCCAATTGATGGGCACCCCCTTAATTTCCAATTCTTTGCCACCACAAAAAGAGCTGCTATAAACATTTTTGTACATATGGGTCTTCCTCCCACTTCTATGATCTCTTTGGGATATAACCCTAGAAGTGGTATTGCTGGGTCAAAGGATATGAAAGTATTTATAGCCCTTTGGGAATAATTCCAGATTGCTCTACATAAAGGCTGGATCAGTTCACAACTCCATCAAAAATGCATTAGTGTTCCAATTTGCCCACATCCTCTCCAGCATTTGTCATTTTCCTGTTTTGTCATCTTAGCCAATCTGACTGGTGAGATGTGGTACCTCAGAGTTGTTTTGATTTGCATTTCTCTAATCAATAGTGACTTAGAGCATTTCTTCATGTGCTTATAGATATATTTAATTTATTTCTCTGAAATTGGCCTGTTCATATCCTTTGACTATTCATCAATCGGGGAATTACTTGTATTCTTATAAATTTGACTCAATTCTCTGTATGTTTTAGAAATGAGTCCTTTGTCATAGACATAGATTGTAAAGGTTCTTTCCCAATTTCCCCCCTCCCTCTTAATCTTGGTTACATTGGCCTTGTTTGTACAGAAGCTTTTCAATTTCACGTAGTCAAAATTAACCATTTTAAATTTTATAATGTTCTCCAATTCTTGTTTAGTCATAAAGTCTTTCCCTCTCCACAAGTCTGACAGGTAAACTATTCCTTGTTTTACAAGACTGTTTACAATATCAACCTTTATACCTAGATCATGCACCCATTTAGACTTGATTTTGGTATATGGTGTTAGATAATGGTCTATGCCCAGTTTCTGCCATACTATATTCCAGTTTTCCCAGCAGTTTTTGTCAAATAGTGAGTTCTTATCCCCAAAACCAGGGTCTGGGGGTTTATGAAACAATAGATTACTATAGTCGTTGACTTCTGAATCTTGTGTACCTAATCTATTTATTAGATTTGAATAGATCCACTGTTCTTTTCTTCAGCCAGTACCAAGTAGTTTTGATGACTACTGCTTTGTAAAACAGATTGAAATCTGGTATAGCTAGTCCATCTTCCCTAGCATTTCTTTTCATTAATTCCCTTGATATTCCGGACCATTTATTCTTTCAAATGAATTTTGTTACATTTTTTTTCTAGCTCTATAAAGTAGGTTTTTGGTAAATTAATTGGTATGGCACTAAATATGTAATTTAATTTAGGTAAAATTGTCATTTTTATGATGTTAGCTCGACCCAGCCATGAGCAATTGATATTTTTCCAATTAGTTAGATCTAACTTTATTTGTGTGAAAAGTGTTTTTTAGTTGTGTTCATATAAGTCCTGGGTTTCTTTTGGCAGGTAGATTCCCAAATATTTTATAATGTTTACAGAAACTTTAAATGGGATTTCTCTTTCTATCTCTTGCTGTTGAATTTCATTGGAAATATATAGGAATGCCAAGGATTTCTGTGGGATTCTTTTATATCCTGCAACTTTGCCAAATTTATTTATTGTCTCAAGTAGTTTTTTAATTGATTCTCTAGGATTCTCTAAGTATATCACCATATCATCTGCAAAGAGTGATAGCTTGGTCTCTTCTTTGCCTAATTTGATTCCTTTGATTTCTTTTTCTTCTGTAATTGCTACTGCTAACATTTCTAGTACCAGATTGAATAAGAGGGGTGATAGTGGACACCTTTGTTTCACCCCTGATCTTATGGGAAATGCTTCTAGCTTTTCCCCATTACATGTAATACTTGCTGATGGCTTTAAATAGATGCTACCTGTTATTTTAAGGAAGGTTCCACTTATTCCTATATTTTCTAATGTTTTTAATAGGAATGGATGTTGTATTGTCAAAAGCCTTTTCTGCATCTATTGAGATGATCCTGTGGTTTCTGCTAGTCTTATTGTTAATATGATCAATTATGCTGTTGGTTTTCCTAATATTAAACCATCCTTGCATTCTTGGAATAAATCCTACCTGATCAAAATGTATTACTCTTGAGATAAGTTGCTGTAGTCTTTTTTGCTAGTATTTTATTTAGAATTTTTGCATCTATATTCATGAGGGAAATTGGTCTATAATTTTCTTTCTCTGTTTTATCTCTTCCTGATTTAGGTATCAGTACCATATTTGTGTTATAAAAAGAATTTGGTAGGACTCCTTCACTAATTTTCCTAAATAATTTGTAGAGTATTGGAATCAATTGTTCTTTAAATGTTTGATAGAATTCACTAGTAAATCTATCTGGCCCTGGAGATTTTTTTCCTAGGGAGTTGACTGATGGCTTGTTCAATTTCTTTTTCTGAGATGGGGTTATTTAAGTAATTTACTTCCTCTTCAGTTAATCTGGGCAACTTGTATTTTTGTAAATATTCATCCATTTCCCTAAGATTGTCAAATTTATGTGCATACAATTGGGAAAAATAATTCCTAATTATTGTTTTGATTTCGTCTTCGTTGGAGGTAGATTCACCCTTTTCATTTTTGATGCTCATAATTTGGTTTTCTTCTTTTGTTTTTATCATATTGACTAAGGGTTTATCAATTTTGTTGTTTTTTTTATAAAACCAGCTATTAGTTTTATTTATTAATTCAATAGTTTTCTTAATTTCAATTTCATTAATCTCTCCTTTGGTTTTAAATATTTCTAATTAATATTTAATTGGGGATTTTGAATTTGTTCTTTTTCTTGATTTTTCAATTGCATGCCCAATTTGTTGACCTCCCTTTTCTCTAATTTAATCATGTATGCACTCAGGGATATAAAACTTCCCCTAAGAACTGCCTTTGCTGCATCCCACAAATTTTGATATGTTGTCTCATTATTATCATTCTCTTGAATGAAATTACTGATTGTTTCTATAATTTCTTGTTTGACCCACTCATTCTTTAGGATTAAATTGTTTAATTTCCAATTAGTTTTTAGTCTGTCTTTCCATGGCCCTTTCCTGCATATAATCTTTATTGCATCATGATCTGAGAAGGATGCATTTACTATTTCTGCCTTACTGCATAGAATTGTGAGGTTTTTATGCCCTAGGTCAGTTTTTTAGTATGTGCCATGAACCGCTGAGAAGAAAGTATATTCCTTTTTATCCCCATTCAGTTTTCTCCAGAGATCTATCATACCTATCTTCTCTAAAATCCGGTTCACCTCCTTAACTTCTTTCTTGTTTATTTCGAGGTTAGATTTATCAGGTTCAGAGAGGGGGAGATTAAGGTCTTCCCCTAGTATAGTTTTGCTATCTATTTCTTCCTCTAATTCCTTTACCTTGTCCTCTAGGAATTTGGATGCTATACCACTTGGTGCATATATGTTAAGTAGTAATATTGCTTCATTCTCGATGGTACCTTTTAGCAGGATATAGTTTCCTTCCTTATCTCTTTTAATTTGGTCAATTTTTGCTTTTCTTTTATCTGAGATAAGGATTGCTACCCCTGCTTTTTTTACTTTAGCTGAGGCATGATATATTTTACTCCAGCCCTTTCCCTTTACCCTGTGTTTATCCCTCTGTTTCAGATGTGTTTCTTGTAAACAGCATATTGTAGGATTATGATTTCTAATCCATTCTGCTCTCTGTCTCCGTTTTATGGGAGAGTTCATTCCATTCACATTTACAGTTATGATTGTTATCTGTTTCTTTCCCTCCATCCTATTCCCACCCCTGTTAATGTTCACATTTTTCCTGCCTTCTCCCTCCCCCCCCTTAATAGTTTTTCTTTTGACCACTGCCTCCCTCAGTAATCCCTTATCATCCCCCCTCCCTTTACCTCCCCTTTCCCCTTACTTCCTCCCTCCCTACTAACTAACTAAAACTCCCCTTTCACAGCCCTCCCCACCCATTGCCTATAGGATATTTTCATACTTAATGAAGTATGTTATTTCTTCTTTGAACCAAGAGTGACAGGAACAAATCTCATGTGAAGCTCCTCTCCCTCCCCTCTTTCCCTCTGAAATGATACTTTTTGTGTTTCTTCTCCATATAGTCCTATGCATAACTGGTTGTTATTCCCTCTTTGCACCAGAACCAATGGGGGAAAAGCTCATATGATTCCCACATCCCTCCCTTCTTTTCTTCTGCTATCCAGTTTTTAATGCCTCTTTGTGTGACATAATTTACCCTTTCCCACTCATTCATTCACTTTCTTCCATTGCAGTCCCTTTGTAGCCCTTAATAAGATTTTTTTAAATCATCATTTTGTGTATTTTATACTCATACCCTCTACTTGTCTATAACCAGTTTGATCTTATCAAATAGCAGGGTGTGTGTGTGTTTTCCTTGTTTACCTTTCTATGTCACTGTTGCATCTCATAATTGGAGGTTGAATTTTCCATTGAATTCTGGCTTTTTTATCAAGAAGGTCTGGAACTCTGTTATATCATTGAATGACCATCTCTTTGCCTGGAAGAATAGTCTCAGTCTTGCTGCATATGTGATCCTTGGTTGTAACCCAAGCTCTTTTGCCTTCCGGAAAATTGTATTCCACTGCCTCCGATCTTTCAGTGTATAGGCTTCCAAATCCTGTGTGATCCTCACTGTGGACCCTCAATATTTGAATTGTTTCTTTCTGGCCGCTTGAAGTATTTTCTCTTTTATCTGGTAGTTCTGGAGTTTGGCCACAACATTTTGAGGACTTTTCAGTTTGGGATCTCTTTCAGCAGGTGTCTGGTGGATTCTCTCGATTTCTATTTTACCCTCAGGTTCTAGTATCTCAGGGCAGTTTTCTTTAAGGAGCTCTTGGAGAATGTTGTCCAGGCTCATTTTTTCATCATGATTTTCTGGTAGGCCTATGATTCTCAGATTATCTCTCCTGGATCTGTTTTCCAGGTCAGTTATTTTTTCTTTGAGGTATTTTACCTCTTTTTCTAATTTTTCATTCTTGTTGTTTTGTTTGACTAATTCTTGGTTCCTCACAGAGTTATTTGTTTCAATTTGGTTGATTCTAGTTTTTAGCAAATCATTTTCCTTGGTTAATTTTTGGAGCTCCTTTTCCATATCATATACTTCTCTTTATAGAGAGATGTTTTCTTCATTATAATGTTTTTCTAATTCTGCTATTTTGGTTTTGAGAGAATTATTCATTTTGTCTTCTATCTCTCTCATTCAGTTTTCAAAGTTCCTTTTGATCTCATCTAGGAGAGCCTTCTGTGCTTGGGACCCATTTCCTATTGATGTTTCAGCTGTGGGTGTGGAGTCCACATTGTCTCCCTCTGAATTTCGTTCTTCCCTCTGAGGACAGTAGGACTCCAGAGTCTTTGTCTTTGTAGTATGCTTTCTACCCATTTTGAGGCAGGGCCCTAGCTACGCCCTTCCTCTAGGGATCCCAAGCCTTTACTGTAGAAAGTTTTGCCCTGGGGCAAGAGTTACTATGTTTTCAGGGGCAGGGGCAGGGGTTTGGAGCAGGTGATGTTCACTCTATCATCCTGGTCTATGGAGGTCCTGATACAGGCTTTTTTAAAAAAAAAATTTCTGGGCTATGAAGTGGTAGCCCCAGGAGTATTTGCTGTCCAGGACAGGGGCCCCTGTATTTGCTTTTTACCTTGCTCTTTCCAGTCCCAGCCCTTTGGTGATAGGCCTGGTAGTGGACCTTGTGGTTGGTGGGAATACTTGCCCTCTGAGTTGGTTAGGCCCCTTCTGGGCCTGCCTCTGCTGGCTGCCTAGATTCTATTTTCTAATCCATTTTGTAATACTTTTTTGTTTTATGGGTGATTTAATCCCATTCCCTTGCAGAATTATGTTTATTATATGTGTTTCAATCTGTCTTCTATTCATGCTTTTCTTTCCCTTTGCTACTACACTCTCTTTACAAATAACAAGATAGTAAATTTCCCTCATGCTTGTGTTTAACAAATGAAAATCTCTTTCCTTCATTTTATAGCATTTCTCTTCCCCTTCCCCTGATTCCAATTTTAACTCCTTTTTCTGCCTTTTTGTGTTTAAGCTTCTGTTGTG
Organism: Petaurus breviceps papuanus; assembly: GCF_028583685.1. NCBI lineage: Eukaryota > Metazoa > Chordata > Mammalia > Diprotodontia > Petauridae > Petaurus > Petaurus breviceps. The sequence continues at coordinate 3,600,414 of NW_027187374.1, read as the reverse complement.
TGTCTGTCTGTCTGTCTTTGTCTCTGTCTCTTTCATTGTATTTTCACTTATCTAGTTCAGTTGGCCATAAGTTCCACTGACCTCTTCCCCTACATTTATATATTCTTCTTCTTAGGCATCTCTATTATGTAATTGTGATTTCCCTTTCCTTACTCACCATTTCTTCTCCTCTACCTACCATTTTTGTTTTCTTTGACCATCAAAACAGAACAAAATCACCACTGTCATTTTCCCCCTTTTCCAAGGGGCCTTAAATAAGGATTCTGAGAAGACCTGTATTTCTTACTCCATTGTTTTTTTATTTCTCTATTATCATGGAAGCAATTAATTCCCACATATTTCCTTGTAAAAAAAAAGTATGTGTTTCTATGTTTGCCTTATTCCCCCATTTCAGTTTCAAAATGTCTATTCCATTCTGGCATATTTAACAGGGATATTCCATATCTCAACTGCATGAGATTCACATAATTTCCTCAGTAATTGACATTTAAAACCAGTGACATACATAGATATGAAGTAATTTAAAGAATAGCTAGCCAATCTTCTGACTTTTTTCTCCCTTTTAAGTTTCCCCTTTCCATTTTTATAACATCTTTTGTTACCAATGCACTTGATGCCCTAGGTGTTCCTTTCTCAGTTTCTCTAGTATCTTTTCTCATTAATTGATTATGCTAATTGATATTCAAGTTATTAAATAATAATTTGATTAAGCCTGTATATTAAAAGTTCTGAAGGATTTTTTTTTCCTGCCCTCTGTTAGCCTTGTGTTTTTAGCCTCCCATCTACAGTCTGATAGGCCTCAGTTTTCTGTTCATAGGTATTTCTTTTTTTCATATCACTGCTTATTTAATTGGCAAAAGAGAGAGGAACTCTGTTTGTAATCTGTTCTCCCAAGCAAAGACTGGATTATGGGAGGCCTTGGGGAAATGGAAATCTTAATGAAAACAATTTTGTTGAATACATTAATTTTGAAGAAACTAGGGGCAGCCAGGTGGCTCAGCGAGTAAGAGCACCGGCTCCAGTGTTGGGATGACCTGGATCAAATCTGGGCTCAGATACTCAGCACCACATCCAGAAATAACTGGCTGTGTAACCTTGAGCAAGTTACTTAACCCTGATTGCTTAAAAAAATAAAAAAAATTTTGAAGAAACTATGGGGAAAAAAGAAATTTCCTTCTAAATGAGAATCAGATCTGTTCATGAGCTCTTTGCCAACTTTCTCAGGGAAGTGAGACTTTTAGCTTCATATTGTATGTGTATATTGTTTTTCAAGTTTCCATTTCTTCAGAATATTCTATTTTTACTTCTAGAATCTAATGGTTTAGGATATGTTCTTGTTTTCTTTAACGCTTTTTAAAAATTTCTAATGCTAGGTAGTTTAGTTGAAGTGGAATTTAGTAAGAGGAACCATTTTTAATTAACGAGTTTAATAGTTAAAATGAAGCAATTAGCTGCACAAACTGCTTTTCAATATGTAAAAATTTTAAGTGTGATAAATTGAGGGGAGGGCTAAATATTCTGACTAAAGTAATTTCATTAAAGTATATATAGTAAAAGAAGTCAGGTTTTTTTGTTCACTCCTTTTAGTTGTTTCCAACTCTTCATGATGATATAGGTGGTTTGGATATGGTAAATAGAAGATATCAGTTTCATATGGTGCTGAGACAATGCCTACATGGTCTTTTTTGCCTTATATGGATTTTTGTGATGTGCTAATTTTGTGTATTTACTGAATATAACCTAGTAGACTTTTGTTTGGGCCAATCATTTCTGCTCCTAAAAGATAATGCTAGCAAAGTCTCCTGTTTTCTTCCCCTATAAACTAGTTAGTCAATTAATTAGCAAGCATTTGTGAAGTACTTACTGTGTACTAGGCTATGTGATAAGCACTAGGATTATAAAGAAACATTGTCCCTGCATTCAAGGAGATTTCATTCTAATGAGGGAGACGACATCCAAATAACTGTGTACATTAAAAAGAAAAGATATACGGTACTTAAATTGGAGGTATTTCAGAGGGAACATACTGGCAGTGGGAGCTACTAAGAAACATTGTTGAAGAACATGAGATTTTAGGTATCTTGAGGGAGATCAGGGCAACAAAGAGGCACAGATAAGGAGGGGCAGTATTTCATGTAAGAAGGACTCTCTACCTTGGAGCAGAGGAGCAAGACTTTTTTCCAGTCATATGCTTTCCATTGCCTGCTAAGCACATCCTTTGAGGGAAGCCTACACAAAGTGCCAGGCCAACTTCCACCTTCCCCTACTGGACTTCTCCCTGTAATTGAGACTTTTACCTCTTGCTTTAGCCTCAGGTGAGAAGAGGAAGGAAACTTTTCTTTCACCATGGCCACTTGCCTTCCATCTTTGGCTACATGCATGTTTCCTGAGGAAAGAGTGCTAGGGGTCTGGTGGTAGCAACTTCGATTTATGGGTCAGCACAAGGTAAATTCTACCTTCTACTTCAAGTCTAATCACCAGTTGAGGACATGGAGAGCTTCCTTATGAAGATAAGAAACCTTTCCTTTGACCTCAGGCCTTCCATCTCCAGTATCCCTTGAGGGAAGAGGAAGAAGAAAATCATTGGCAAGCAGGGTGTTCATGTGCTGGGCAGGTTTAACTTCCATCTTCTACTGTGCCATCTCCTGTCTAATTCCCAGTCCTTAGAGAGAAGAGAAATAATTAAATTGGACCTTCTATCTGACTATTGCCTTCCATTTTGTGCTGAGTTCATCTTTTGCCTGATCTCTTGTCTCTTCTGGGGGAAGGGGTGGAACCTTCTATTCATTGAGGAATATTCTCATACCTTGTTATACCTTCCATATCCCTGTGCAACTTTGAAATTACTTACATCATCATCCAAGCACCATTCCCTATACCCATCATCTAATTCCTTATTCCCATGCCCCTCAAACCTCTTGCCCCAGTCCCAATGAAATGCCATCTACCCCTTCCACTTTTCCCTCTGAAATACTTATTATATAGGCAAAGAATTTCCCTTCATTTTCAATATTTTCCTCTCCCACTCTTTCTACCTTCTATCAGTCAATGAAGTCTGGCTCTCTTCTGATGACTGAGACTCTCTGGATGCCCTTTCAAGTACTGACTATACCTTTGCTTATTCCCTTTGGCTCCCTGGTCACGGCAAATGAATTGGAATATTCCTTGCTCCCAACTGCAACATTCAGGTTCTCTCCCTTCCTCCATCACTCAGTAACCACTCTTCTTTTGAGGTTCATGCTATGCATATCTATCATCCAATCAAAATTCTAGTAGGTATCCTACACTTCCTAGATAAGTGCAGTTTGAAAACTAATTCATATTTTAAAATCTCTTGAGTTTTAAAAGACATCATTAAAAGTACCTTTTTGGGCAATTGTCAGGGAATATAGTGTAACAAAGATAGGAATAGATCAGCACTTTAAAAAATAATTCTTGAAAATAGTATTTTGTATTTTATCACTTAAGACCAGTGATGTCAACATCTTTATCTTGGCTTTAATCTTCTGTACCACTGTATATTGTAGGTGCTTGATAAAAACTTATTGATTAATACAAATGTGATTGCTTCTTCTAGGTTTACAATAGACCAAATATTAAAACTGACTTCCTATTCCCACACTTTCAGGCTTAGAAGTTTAAATATACAAATTATGAAAATAAATAATGATATAGTCTATATACCTTTGGGTAATTGTTACTGTTTGTTATGTTCCATTTCTGAGTAAGTTCTCTTTCTATCAAAAAGAATAGGACACAACGGACAGTAAATTATTATTATATTACCTTAATGTTTTTTTCATCAATCAACAAATATTTGATTGCTTACTATGTTCTTGGCATGTTATTTTGTAATACTATCTATTATTCATGTTTAGGTAAACCTAGTTTTAGCTTGCTTAAAAGTCTGCTCCAAACTTTAAAATAATATATTTAAATTAACTAATAAGTATATCTTGACATGGTTTTATTTGTTTGTTTAGAGTACAGCATTGAGTTATATCTGTGGGAAGTTGAGTAGTTGATATATTGAAGTATATTTTCCTATACTCAGTGAGAAATATATTATCTTGATTACCTGTTGTTCATCCCCCTCCCTTTCCATTCTTCCCCATCACACAGAAGGTCTGTCTTATTTTTGTGGTTGTACTGCCAAATCTAGCAGAGTACCTTGTATATTAGTGATTGCTAATGGATTATTTAATTGGTTGAATTTCACAAAGTTGATATTTGTAGTGTAATATGAGAAGATTCTGTTGAGGACTAAAGAAGGCAAAAAATGAAGGAAGAGCTTTCTGATGTTGCCATATACCCAACTGAAAAACAAGAACATTAAGAAAGAAATAGAACACTACCTCAGATATTGTGGACTACTGTTCACAAATCTCCAGGTCACTCTACTATATGACATAATCAGAACCTTAAAGTTGTTCACAGCAGCAGTCCTCTGGAAAGTTGCTTGTGCTTGGCTTTACAAGTATGAATCATATTCCCCTACCTCCTTCTCAATAAAAGCCAGTGATGTACTGTATCCTCCAGGATCAGATACAAAGTCTTCTAATTGGTATTCAAGGCCCTTTGTAACCTAGCCCTACTCCTGGTCAATCTTTCAAGTCTTTCTACTCCTTATTCTTCACCACAAATTCTCTGAATCTTTGACATTGGATTCTTGGTTCTGGGTATTTTCTCTGGCTCTCTACCAGATATCTGGAATGATTTTCCTTTTCATCACTACAGGAAGTCTTTCTCAATCCCTATTAATTCTAGTACCTTCCCTCTGTTAATCATTTCCTTTTTATTCTCTATATACTTCTTTGTACAAATTTGTTTGCTTATTGTCTCTTTCATTAGACTATGAGCACTTTTGGGGGGTAGAAATTGTCTTTTGACCTTTTTGTATCCCCAACACTGGATCAACACAGTGTCTAGTATATAGTAAATACTTAATATTTATTGACTAATGAATAGTACAAAGGTACAGAGAAGGAAGATAAGATCTCTTATACCATTGTATTGGAGGAATAAAAAGTAGGCCAGTATTTCTGGATTGTAGGAGAGTAAAGTAGAAGAATAAAGAATAGGTAGGAAGGCACCAGATTGTCATGGGATTTAAAAGTTAAGCAAAATATTTTATATTTAATCTAGGAGGTAATAGGGTCCATTGACCATTGAATTTTGATCTATAGAGTGACATAATCAGACTTTTGCTCTATAAAATAACTTTTTTTTCTGATTGGAGAGTGGATTAGAGTGGGAATTAACGAGATAGGGAGGTTAACATGAAGGATTGTTTCAGTAGTCCAGGTTTGAGGTGATAAAACTCAATACCCCAGTGCTATCAGTGAAAAGAAAGGCAATCTCTTCCATGAGAGAGGTTGTGAAGGTAGAAAAGATAAGGCTTATCAATAGATTGGCTACATGAAATGGATATCATCAAGGAAGAATCTAGGACAAGAGTAATATTGTGAAACTATGATCCTAAGTGACTGGGAGAAAAGCATAGGGTTTTCCAGAGGAAAGAAGATATATTAAATTCTTTTTGGATACATTGAGTCAGTTTTGAATGATTAGATGTGTGACATGTCCATCTCTTATATAAGGGTGGGGATGGAAACCCTTATTTCAATTATTTTTGGACAAGAATAAATCAGAATTCTCACTTAATAAATTATAAGTGTAAAATAGCCCCACTGGAGTCAAGCACAGAAAGCTGACTTCTTGATTGAATCACTTCAGAAATCTGGGTTCTCTGCCCACATAAATTAATTATTATAGCATTAGGCATTTTTTATTTTGGCTTTTGGGAGGGCAATTGGGGTTGTGACTTGCCCAAGGTCACACGGCTAGTTAAGTGTTAAATGTCTGAGGCTAGATTTGAACTCAGGTCCTCTTGACTCCAGGGCTGGTGCTCTATTCACTGCACCATCTAGCCACCCCCAAGTGTTGGGCATTTATATATACAAAGTCTTTTAGATACAATTAGAAAAGCATGACAGTTTCTGCTCTCAATTAACTCACATTCTAATGTTTTCAGTCATTTCAAACACATCCATTTCTTTGTGACCTCATTTGGGGCTTTCTGGGCAAAGATATGAGAGTGCTTTTCCATTTCCTCCTCCAGCGCATTTTACAGATGAAGAAACTGAGGTCAACAGGGTCAAGTGATTTGTCCAGGGTCACAAAGTTAGTAGGTATCTGAGGCTAGATTTGAACTCAGGTCTTCCTCATTACATACCCAACTCTCTATTCACTCTACCACCTAATTGTCCCCATATTCTAATGGGGGAGACCACACATATGGAAAATTTCAGTTGCAAGTCAGATGGAAAAGTTCCATGGCTTTTAGGTTGAATTATCAAACGAAATGATAATGCCTCTTCTTTAATTTCATTTCTATTTATGAAATTTTATTAGTTTCTGATGTCGAACCATTTGACAATGGACTGGAAGCATCGCTATTTCAAAGGATTTTGGATAAAGCATGCTGGGTTTTCTTGATCAAGGTCTGAGGGGATGGTAGTTTAACCAAAACTGAGAATCCAATGACCTGCTGCCAATCAACAATGCAAAGACAGTAAATAAAGTTTATTGTGCTCAGAGTGCAGACTTCACTGAGCAAATATAAGGGTATATAATCCCAGAGTATCAATTTCATCCTCCTTATATAGAGTATAATTACATATTGAGTATGGGCACAATAGAATTTTAAAGGAAATAGGGTGGGGAGATGGTTTATATAGCAGGAAACAAACAACAGAAGGGCAAGATAAGGACATTTGCTCCAGGAACTGACTAGTCAAATCTGGAACTGTAGTTTATGTTGAAAGCTTGATTTTTGCAGACAAGAAACATGACCTGTTTGCTTCAAGTGAACAATGTTAGGAAGCTGAAGATGGAGACTGAGGCAGAATTTTTCTTAGCATCGTGGTAAAAAGAAATCTGAGTCAGAAATTCTCTTTTCCCAGTCCTCCTTTTGGTCCCATCTCACACTCACGTATCTTGGACTACATTCTTATACATCTCATCAGTTTCTTCTCAGGATACACTCCTATTGGCAAGAACTTTCAAAGGCAGATATAACCATCAGGGTACAACAACCACACAAAATCAATATAACTATTATTAGTATTTATATGGCACAGGGTTTTCAAAACTTTCTTAATCCAATCTGATGTTGGCAATCAACTCTAAATGTCACACTGACATATACCCTTATGCTTTACCTCTTCTAGAGCATTCTCTAAATCCCCAGTATAATACAGGTGTTGAAGAATACTAAAGGTTTGATAAAACACATACGTGTTTATGTGCATTTAAACAACCCTTTGAGGTTAGCTGTCTACTTTGTAAGATCACCTGCTTTTGGGAAACATTTACCCTTGGGAATTCTAGGTTAAATGTATATTTATTAAGAATGCTCCCAAATTTTTCAGTTTGGTGCTATCCAAATGAGAGACATATATTACTGAATCAGCATCTCAGTGTGTCAAACTGGGGTTAGAGTTGTTAACAGTGCATGTAATGAATCTTGTTTCTGAGGCAAACATGAAGAGGGATTTCTTATAGTTTATATATTTTCCAGAATCCAAGGCACTTTAAACCTGCTAGTGAAAAAACAGAAACATTTTAATCACATTAGCCTTCCAGTAATTAGTTCCTGTGGTGAAATCCAGTGTAAAACTTACAGAATTAACCTTATAAATAACAGTGCTTTAGGAAGAACAGCAAATTAAACTACCTGTAAGTCACCTGAAAGTTTGGAGTGTTAGCTGTTACATGCTATTTGTTCTTTCCATTTTTATCTGAACCCTATATAAGGTATGGATAATGCTATCTATGTGTTAAAAGAAAAATCTTTGAAAGGATCCTTGGTGACCTGAATTTGTAAAAATAAGCTCTTCTATCTCTTGATATTATCATAGAGACATCAAATTAGGGAAGGGGAAGCAAAACTTTAAAGTTTCTTGGCAATTAATTAAAGCTATTTTATATGTGAAAGCCTCGATATTGAGACCTTATAAACAATTATTAAAAAATATCCAATGTTGCTAAAGGATGTCCAAAGCCTGTATATGCAGGCATTTGTATAGGTAGGTATCTGTAGATATTCAAATGAACTTTAAAGAAGTTCAGTATTTCTCTATTGCCTCCCAGATAAATTTTAAAATGTTGCCTTTAGGACTATCTTCACATGGACTTTCCATTGTTTTTCACTGGCACTAAAGCAGAAGAGCTAATACTACTAATGGAATTATATCCATTATGAATATATAATGATTAAATAAAAGAGCAAAGAAATGACAAGTCTAAGAAATGATTTTCTCTAGTTGTCCAATTTAGGAAGTTGAGACTAATAATGGTCCCAACTTCAGAACAACAAATATCAAAGCAATAGGGTTTTTTGTGCTTGTATCCCATTGTAGTACCATGTTTCCCCGATAATAAGACACTGTCTTATTTTTTTTTTTGGACAGAAAAACACGTTTATTTTCTTATTTTCAGGGGAGGGCTTATTTTAATGAACATTGACAGCAATTTTAATAAACAGGTAAATGTGAACAAAAAAATGTACCTTTATTCAATAAGCAAATCACTGGGGAAGAACAGGATGATGCGCTCACTGCTGCAGCTCTGATTGGATGCAGCTCGGAGCACGGCGTGCGTTTCATGGGGGGGATGGTAATGTAGCGTGTAGCACAGGGGAGCACCTTCACTACAGTAGCAATCTCAATAGGGCTTATTTTCGGGGGAGGGCTTATTTTAGAGGAATCTTACACACTAAGGGGAGGGCTTATTTTTGGGATAGGTCTTATTATCGGGGAAACACGGTAGTTCAGAGTTGCTTGATGATTATGGTAAAAGTCCACTATAAAACACTTGCAATTTTGCTATAGTCAGAAAATTTGCTATGAAAGGAGGAAAGATTCTATTGTAATAATATAAGGATTATTTCCTCAAACCCAAGCTTAAAGTCATAGACTGACCTATCATAGGTATACTAAGACAAAATTCCTTTAGTTCTGTTTGATTTCAGGTAAAAGTCACATATACCTTTTAGAATAGCCTATAATGCAACAGAGTTACACATTATTCATAGGGTATAATAGTCAGTCTCAAATCAACCAGAAGGCAAATATTTCTGTTCAGAAAGGATATAGAACAATGTTGCCATAAGTTAATTAATAAATAATAATTATAATAAATAAGTAAAAATATTTATCTTCAGTAATTAAGTACATAGTAGACCTTTCCAAAAGCATTTAGCATTTTACTCTTTTCTTTTAGTTTAAACATTTCCTGATATACATGATAATTCACTAATAACATGTAAAAGTATTGGCTTTATTGGCTGAGATAGCTTGAGGTATTTCATATTAGTTGTCATGACAGAAATTAAGGCTTTTAAACATGTGTTTATCACTATTAAGTTGGTTTAAATGTGTAAACTTTAAATCATACTATTCAAGGTGTAATTTCATAATCAGTAATCACAAAATTCATCATAAAAGTTACTTCAAACAAATGTATAAGTCACCAATCACTTTGGTTCTGAATGTTTGTGTAAGAGAAGGAAGGGAATTTCAACTACTTATTAAAACAATTTATAATTTTAGAATTTACAAGGCTCTCGTTGACCACATACATTCTTATAGCTTCTTTCATAGAGCAGAACTTTGTCACAGTTGAAGATCCAGAAGACCTAGAAAATCCACAAAAAATCTTCACAGGTAGTGAAAATTTACGTCTTTTGTACTTTCCCCAAACACTAAGTAATTATCATTATTATTCATGCAAAGCCTATCCAAATAAGTATTTAGCAATGTTTAACCAAAGATAAAAAGTCTATAATAAATGATAGCTCGAATTCATAATTTAATAGGATTCAATTTTTAAAAAAAGTTAATCTTTTAAAAATATTATTTTAAACATTCTTTAAAAAAAATTGAGTTCCAAATTCTCTATTTCACTTCATCCTCTTCTCAACCCACTGAGAAGGCAAACAATATGATCTCAATTATATATGTTAAATCAACAATCTTACTTTAATCATTGTATTGATCACAGTAGTTAAGTCTTTCATAGTTGATCATAATTACAATATTGATGTTACTATGTAAAGTGATCGGGTTCTGCTCATTTCACTTTGCATAAATTCATATAGGACTTCTGAGGTTTTTCTAAAACCATCCTTCTCATCACTTCTTATAGAATAATAATATTGCATCATAATCCTATGCCACAACATGGTCAGTCATTCCCCAATTGATGGGCATCCCTTCAATTTCCAATTCCTTGCCACCACAAAAGAACTATAAATATTTTTGTACACATAGGTCCCTTTACTTTTGTCTCTTAGAGATACAGACCTAGGAATGGTATTGCTGGATAGAAGGGTATGCACAGTTTCTTTGGATGATGATTTTACCCTCTGGTTCTAGGACCTAAGGGCAATTTTCCTTGATAATTTTTTGGAATATATTGTCCAGGCTCTTTTTAAAAATATGGCTTTCTGGTAGACCAATAATTCATAGATTTTTTCCTCCTGAATCTGTTTTTCAGAGCAGTTGTTTTTCCAATGAGATATTTTACATTATCTTCTATTTTTTAATTTTTTTAGATTTTGTTTGACTGATTCTTGATGTCTAATTCTAATTTTTAAAGAATTGTTTTCCTCAGTTAGTTTTTCAACCTCCTTTTCCATTTGGTCATTTTTTACTTTCAAGGATTTGTTTTCTCCATTTAGGTTTTGTACCTTCTCCATTTGGCTTATTGTACTTTTTAAGAAGTTCTCTTCAGTGAAATTTTTACCATTTTGCCAATTGTATTTTTTAAAATAATTGGTCAGTTTTTCTTCTGCCTCTTTAATTAAGCTTTTAAAATCCTTCTTGAACTCTTCCTTAGAAAGCTTTTTGGGTTTGAGATCAGCTCATATTCCCTTTTGAGGCTTCAGATGTGGATGTAGTGTCAATGCTGACCTCTTCTGCATGTGAACTTTGCTCTTCCCTTTCAACACAATATTCTAAGATTTTGTTTTTCCAATTTGTTTTTTCCCCATTGTGATGGCTTTTAAAGTGAATTTCTGCTTCTGGGGCACAGAAGGCTCTGACCCAAGCTTCTTGTGCTGGGAGTAGGGAGCCTGGTTACTGGCTTTGTGTGCTGTGACCTCTGGTTTTGTCTGTAAGAGGCTATATAAAGCTATAGCTCACCTGGTGCTGAACTGAAGTTGGTTGGGGAGTGCCTAGACTGAGGCCAGTTCTAGGACAATGTAAGTTTTGAGGGCTTCAAAAGTTGTATGATCCAGGAAAGATGTAGTCACTGTTCTCCTGTGATGTGGTCTTTACTCAAGGAGAGGCCATGATGCTCTGCAGTTATAAATGTAAGCACTCCACTTGACCCTGGAACTGTGACAAGTTCCCCTGTTCTCCTGAAGCTGCAAGGGCACTAGCACATTCCTTTCTGCCTTAAAACTGCAACCATGATACCTGTTCCTTTGTGACTGACCAAAATTGCTTCCCACTGCTCTGGAATTGCAACACAGAACTACATATGGGCAATGGAGTTGCCAAACAAAGCATCCACTGCAATCTCTTTCTGATTAATTTTCTGACCCCTTTACAGTTTTGAACTAAGAAACTGCTACTACTGTCAGAGCTGCCTCATGAGTGGTATTACAGCATGCACTCCATGCTGCCTTCTCATCCCGTGGTCATAGACTTTTCCTCCCAACTTCCTAAGCAATCTTAGGCTGGAAAATTTTCTCACCCTGACCTTAGGTTGGATCTGTTGCTCCAAAATTCTTTTTGAGGTATTATTTCAAAGTTGCTTGGACATAAATATTAGAAGAATTTGACTTGATTGCTGCCTCTACTTAACCACCTAGACTTCTAATTCTACAGTTGAGTTTAATCTTCTAATGATACAATTACATCACCTTCTAGGTATCATTTTTAAAATTAATAGCATTTCTTACACCATAGTTTCCCAACAATCACAATGCTAGAAAATATAAACATAATGTTAACATAAAATGACATCAAGTATTCACATAGACACAATAGTTTATTGCCAGTCAAATAACATCAACCCAATTCAATGCATTTCTGAATTATTATACAAAAATAATTTTATTGTCTATAAATTTAGACATTCTATGCTAGATGCATTCATAGATCAGTATAGAGTTATTATGAAACAGTTATACTTTTAGTTATAATGGTAGTAAAAAGCATTACCATTCAGGGCAAAAATTGAGTATAAATAATGATGGTCCAAATTAATTCATCCAAGCACCTAGTAAATTAATTTTTAAAACTTAAAATATTTAATATGTCAACCATCCCCAGTGATCTCAATATGAATTACTTTTGAGAGTAAGATTATGATTTTCATTCTTATTCTTGTAATCTATAAACAATTTTAACTTAATGCCAAATTTTAGTGGATTTTGCATTGGGGTTTGTTTTGCTTATAGACAGTCAAATATCACAATTGTCCCAGTAAAAAATCATATTGTCAACAGGGGATTGACTCCAGGTCAGGGGAGTGGAGAGTACTCTCTGGGTCTTAGGCAGTTCAGACAAGAAAACAAAGTATTTGAATCTGAGGGAATGGTCGGAAAATTACTCAAGTCTAGGGACTTTCTCTTCTTCCCTGAATATATGATGGGAATTGTTTCTACAGTTTCCTTGGGAAGCTACAGACCAAGGAGTAGATAAGGCCCAATGGAATAGCATACTTGCCCCTCATCACAAAGCCAAAAGACTGGTGTGATGGAATAGCATCTCTTCCTCTGTCCTCAAAGGCAGGATACTCATTCACTATGGAACAGTTTTCCTCCTCCTCTTCCCATCTGAGGCTACTCTCCAGGCTACAGAAGAAAGAGGAATGTGTGAAGAGTAATAATATAGGTTAGAATAATAGATTGGAACCAGGTTATAAAGTGCCTTCAATGTTAGGCTGAGAAATTTATATTTCATCCTAGTTGCAATTGGAAATAACTGGTATCTTTTAATTAAAATTAAAAGAAAAATTTGTTGATGTTTTATTTTTTTTTAAGTAATCGGGGTTAAGTACCTTGCTCAAAGTTACATGGCCAGTTATTTCTGGGTGTGGTGCTAAGAATCTGAGCCCAGATTTGATCCCCAGGTCATCCTGACACTGGAGCTGGTGCTGTTACTCGCTGAGCCACCTGGCCGCCCCTACTGTTTTATTTTTATACCTCATTTCTCCTTATCCTTCCATTTTTCCTATCCTGTAAAAAAAGGAAAAATTCCTACATTATGCCTATGTTTACATTCATTCCCATGTTTTCCTTTGTGTTTCCCCCTTTCTGAAAGGCCTACACTTTTAATAAAGAATCTAGAAAAAAAGAGAAAAAAACTGATCAATGCATCAAACAAATCTGACATTATATACAGTGTCCACACTCATGGACCAAATTCTTCTCTCTCTATTTTCTTATAAGTGTTTTCTCTTCTTTGAGTTCAAACATATGCTTTATATTATAGCATTCTTTTTTAATTATTGTTTTATTTCCTTGTATTTACATTGTTGTAGCTTTGGATATTGTGTCTCTTGCTCTGTTTATATCACATCAAATTAACTCATTTAAGTCTTTTCATGCTTCTCTGCACTCAACATTCTCACCATTTCTTGAAGCACAACCATATTTCATTACATTTCTATACAATTTTTTTAGCCATTCAACAATTGATGGAAATCTACTTTGATTCCAATTCTTTGCTACCACAAAGGTGCTATGACAAATATTTTGGGAATATTTAGGTCTTTTTCCCCATCAGTGACCTTGTAGTATATGCCTAGCAATGGAATCAATAGGTGAAACAGTATGGATATATTAGCTACTTTCTTTGAATAATTTCAAATTTCTTTCAGGATGTTTGTACTAATTCACAACTCTACTAGCAGTGCATTAATATTTCTGTGTTGCCACAATGCTTTAAACATGGACTTTAATCATCATGGACTATTCCAATCTTTATCATTATTGTCAATTTGCTGTGTGTGAGGTTGTTTTTATTTGCATTTATTTTTTATTAGCATTAGAGAAATTCTTTCACGTGATTCTTAATAGTCACAATTCTTATGAGAACTGTTTGTTCATGTCCTTTGACCACTTGTCTGTTTGGGAATTAAATTTTATCAGATAAATTTCCTGTGTTAATTTACTGGAGATACAATATAGCATCTGCCCCACCCCCCCAACCAATTTCTATATATTAATTTCATATAATCAAAATTATCTATTTTAACATAAATATGTATAGACACATATGATTGATACTTTAAAGTTTAACTTGCATTGTTAATGTTTTTCTCTATCACTTCTTAAGTCTAGATAATCAACAAAACAATATATCAAGCCTTGATTTGTAATGCTTTCCAATTTCTGAGACAAAAATGCTCACTCTGAAAATGGAACAATTTGACTATACTGAGCTTATATAAGCTAGCCCTAGCACATCTATCTCTCTATCCCTTAATTAGATAATAATTAATCTTCTTCTCATAATACCTTAATAGTATATGATCTGCTTTGCTACTAAGTTCTTAATGGTAGGATCTCTGATATTTAGATTATATATCCATTTTAACAAATGCTTTATTAACTTCTAGTTTACATCATTCATTTCCTCAAGATTTTGAGTTACAAAATTTCTACCTGTTTTTCCCCTACCCACCACCTCAAAATAGCAATCCCACTGGATATCCCCTCCTCCAGTCTGCTCTCTTCCATATCTTCTCCCATACCCCCTCCGACTTTCCAGTAGGGCACGGTGGATCTCTATGCCCCAGTACCTGTATGTCTTATTTCCCAGTTACATGTAAAATAATATTAATAATAGTATATATATATATATATATATATATTTTAACATTTGATTTTAAAACTTTGAATTCAAGATTCATTCCCTTCCTCCCTTGTCACCCTTACTAGGAAGCTAAGCAATTCAATATAGATTGTACATGTGCAGCTATGCAAAACATTTCTATAGTGGACATATTATGAAAGACTGACTATATTTCCCTCCCTCCTACCCCACCTCCCACTTGTTCTATTCTCTACTTTGATCCTGTCCCTTTTTAAAAAAATGTTTTATTTATTTTTCAAATTCTTTATTAACTTCTGATTTACATCACTCATTTCCACCAGATTTTGAGTTACAAATTTTCTCCCCGTTTTTCCCCTACCTACAACCCCAAAATAGAAGTCCCATAGGATATTCCCTCCTCCCATTGGCTCTCTCCCATACCCCTTTCTACTTTTCCAGTGGATCTCTATGCCCCGGTGCCTGTATATCTTATTTCCCAATTACATGTAAAATAGCATCAATAATAGTATATATATATATATATATGTATATATATATGTATATATATATATATATATGAATATTTTATTTTAAATCTTTGAATTCCAGATTCATTCCCTTCCTCCCTTGTCACCCACCCTTACTAGGAAGATAAGCAGTTCAGTATAGGTTGTACATGTGTGGCTAATGCAAAATAATAACCTAGTAGATATATTGTAAAAGACTGACTATATTTCCCTCCCTCCTATCCCACCTCCCACTTGTTCTATTCTTTGCTTTGATCCCGTCCCTTTCCAAAACTGGGTGCTTCCAAATTTCCTCCCCCTAGCCTGCCCTCCCTTCTATCATCCCCTCTCTCATCCCCTTTCCCCCCTCTACTCTCCTGTAGGGTGAGATACCCTATTTAGTATGTATTTCATTCCCTCCTCAAGCCAAATTCAATGGGAATAAGGTTGACCCATTCCCTTTTGCCTTCCTATTCTTCCCCTCCATTGTAACCATTTTCCCTTGCCTCTTCTATATGAGATAGTTTACCCCATTCTGTCTTTCCCATCTCCTCTCATTATATTCCTCTCTCAACTCTTAATTTCACCTTTTAAGTATCATCCCTTCCTGTTAAATTGGTCCTGTGTCCTCTATCTATGTATACCTGTAAACATATATGCACACATTCACATATGTATTCATATGTACATATACCCTCATATACAGACATTATATATATATATATATATATATATATATATATATATATATATATATTTCTATTCCCTTCAACTACTGAGAAGAGTTTCATAAGTTACAATTATTGTTTTTCCATGTAGGAATGTTAGTAGTTCAACTTTGATAAGTTCCTTATGATTTCTTTAACCTGTTTACCTTCTTATGCTTCTCTTGCTTCTTCTATCTGAATGTCAAATTTTCTATTCAACTCTGGTTTTTTCAGCAAGAATGCTTGAAAATCCTCTATCCCACTGAATGACCATATTTTCCCCTGAAATGCTGGGTAGGTGACTCTTGGTTTTAATCCCAGCTCCTTTGACCTCTGGAATATCATATTCCAAGCCCTTCAATCCCTCAGTGTAGAAGGTGCCAGATCCTGGGTTATCCTGATTGTGTTTCCACAGTATTCAAATTGTTTCTTCCTGGCTGCTCGTAACATTCTCTCCTTAATCTGGGAATTCCAGAACCTGGCTATAATATTCCTAGGAGTTTTTTTTGAGGGGATCTTTTTCAGGAGGTGATGGGTGGATTCTTTCAACCTCTATTTTGCCCTCTGGTTCTAAAATATCAGGGCAGTTTTCTTTGGGAACTTCCTGGAGGATGGTTTCTAGGTGCTTACTTTGATCATGGCTTTCAGGTAGTCCAATAATTTTTAAATTATCTCTCCTGGATCTATTTTCCAGGTCAGTGGTTTTTCCCATGAGATATTTCACATTACCTTCTATTTTTTCATTTGTTTCGATATGTTTAACAGTATCTTGATTAGCTTCCATTTGCTCCATTCTAATTCTGAAGCAATGATTCTCCTCAGTGAACTTTTGAGATTCTTTTTCCATCTGGCAAATTCGGCATTTTAAGCCATTCTTCTCCTCATTGCCTTTTTGAGCCTCTTTTGCCATTTGAGTTAGTCTATTTTTTAAGGTGTTATTTTCCTCAGTCAGGCTGTTGACTCTCATTTCATAATTTTATTGCATTGTTCTCATTTCTCTTCCCAATTTTTCCTCCACTTCTCTTATCTGCTCCTTAAGGTCCTCTATGGTTTGTAACCAGCTCGTATTTTCCTTTGAAGCTTTTGATGCAGGAATTCTGACTTCACTGTCTTCCTCCTGTTCCATGCTTTGCTCCTTTTTGTCCCCAAAATAGGAGTCTAATGTTGCAATCTTCTGTCCACTTTGTTTCGTTTGCCTGGTCATATTGCCCCCCTGTCACTTGACCCCTGGGCTTTTTGCTACAGTAGGACTCTGCCACCAGACAGGGGAGCTTTCATCCCAAATGCTGGGGTTTTCTCAGCTGCCAGATGTATTAGATGGGTGCCCTCTCTGAGGCCTCCACACACTCTGGCAAGCTGGACACACACCCCAGGACCTCCACCCTAGACTGCAATCCAGATCCAAGCAGGTTAAAGCAAGAGTGATTACCCCTCAGACTGGTACTTGGTCCCCCTACACTCTGCAGGCGAGGAGTTGAGGCTGCCATGTGGCACTGGCTGGCTGTCTGCATCTCAGCATCTTCTTGCCCCAGGGGCAAAAGCCATGCACTCCCACTTACTGGGTCCCAAAGTCCAGACTGCACTGACCTCTCACTTTGTCCTTCACATCTATGTGTTGATAAATCTGGAAACGGCCACATCTGTTGTTGATCTGGAGTCCCTCCTGCCGGCGGCTCATATATCCATTTTAAATTTATTGTGATATATGGTATAAGATAGGGCAGCTAGGTTACACAGTGGATGTATCAGAACTAGAGTCAAGAAGACTCAGTTCAAACATGGCCTCTGACACTAGCTCTGTGACACTGAACAAGTCACTTAACCCTGTTTGCCTAAGTTCCTTCATCTGTACAATGAGCTTGAGAAAGAAATGACAACTCACTCTAGTATCTGTAGCAGCAATCACCCTAGCATACCCAGGATGGCTGCTAGCTCAGGTTCTTAGATCTGCTTTTCTAAAGGAAAGCAAGCCAAAATGGGTTAACAATGTTACTTTAATCCAACATGTATCATTTCCCTAGTTCAGGGGAAAAAGTCAACACCCTGAACTTCAGCGAATACAAACAAAATACAAACAGAAGTTACAAGCAGACATAGAAACAGATCAGCAGACAGGCTTCCAACTGTCTGACTATTACATCCATTCCTAGTTAGTCACAAGAGAGGGAAGCACCAGCATCTGGGTTTTCAAAGCTGGGGGGCTCCATGGCTGCCCAGAGTCTTGTCTGGTGAAATCATACAACTCTTCTGTTGTGAGTGAGCCCCAGAGAAAAACCTCACATCAGGTGTATACATAGCCTTCTCCTGGGTAAGAGAATGTCACAACCCTCTTGATGCACTGCCCAATCACAAAGTAACAAGGTATGGGCATTCCTGAAAAAGAAGGCTCCCACCACAGGCTCCATGTGACCACATTCAGCCTATTGGGGGCAGGATATATTTTCAAATCAGGGAAGGTTCTCAGAGTCACTTAAGCCCATCAAAGGGCCAAGGGGAAGGGAAGATCTTCAGATTTCCATTCCCATAACAATATTTTTGCTCAGAAAACCCCAAATGGGGTCACAAAGAGTCAGACACAACAGGAACAACTGAACAAGAGCAAAATGGTGTAAAATGTTATTTAGCCATACTACTTACAGTTTTCCCAGCAGCCATTGGGAAAAAAAAACACAAATGTTTTTAAGCATGCTTTTTTTCTATAATACTATGCTATTGAGTTCCATGACTCCTGATCCTCCCTTATTTAGTCTGTTGCACTGATCTGCCTTTCTATTTTTTTTAAAACAAATACCAGAAGCCTTTGATGGTTATAGTTTTATGATGTAGTTTGAAGTCTGTGGGTGCTACTTCCCCTTAATTCCCAACTTTTGACAGTATTTCCCTTGATATTCTAAATATCTTGTTCTTTTAGAATTATTCAATTAAAATTAATAAAATTATTTAAAAATTTTAAAAAATATGGCCAACTTTGTAAAGTATCCCTTCATTATTTTGATGGGTATCTTAAAATTAACTTTAGTTGTATTTTTAAAAATACATTGACAAGTGGCGGCCAGGTGGCTCAGTGAGTAAGAGCACCAGCTCCAGTGTCGGGATGACCTGGGGATCAAATCCAGGCTCGGATACTTAGCACCACACCCAGAAATAACTGGCCGTGTAACCTTGAGCAAGTTACTTAACCCTGATTGCTTTAAAAAAAATAAAAATAAAAAATAAAAATACATTGACAAGGCATAGACATGAACATTGAATATCCCTCTAGCTATTTAAATTGTTCTTGATTTCTTTCCATATCATTTTGAATTTCTACATATATTGACTGTGTTTGGTCAATTGGTTCTGAATGACTTTATGCATTTTCTAGTTTTAAATAGGATTATACCTTTTATTATTATCTCTTAAATTTTGTATATTCAAAAACACTTTTGATTTTTATGGGTTTGTGTCACATCCTATTACTTTTCTGAAGCTACTGTTTCAATTGGTTTTACTTATGGATTCCCAAGAATTTTTTGAGTAAACCAACAAACAAAGATAGTTTGGTCACCTCTGTGCTTAACTTTATGCCTTTAATATCTTTTCTTGGTCTTATTGTTAACATTTCTAGAACTATATGAAATAATAATAGAAAGAAGGTCCATGCTTGCTCTATTCCTTTATTTATGGAGAGAGTTGTTAGTGTACCCCCACTGAATAAGATACTTTCTTTTCATTTTATTTTTTATGTATTTAATATTTTGTTTTTTATTAGTTACATATAAAAATGAATATGCTTTTTAAAAAATTTTTAGTTCCAAATTCTCTCTCCCTACCTCCCTCATCTATTGTACTGAGAAGGCAAGCAATTTGATATAGGCTCTACATGTATAGTCATGCAAAATGTATTTCCATATTAGTCATGTTGTGAAAGAAAACAGATGCACACACACACACATGCACACACACACACAGAATGCTACAATCTGCCTTCAGAGTCCATCAGTTCTTTCTTTGGAGGTGTATTGCAATTTTTATCATAAGTCTTTCAGAATTGTCTTAGATCATTGTCTTTCTGGGAATAGTTAAATAATTCACAGTTGAGCCTCATAGAGTATTGCTGTTACTGAGTACAATATTTGTATTGGTTTTTCTCATTTCACCTTGCATAAATTCATGTAAGTTTTTGCAGATTTTTCTGAGGGTATCCTGCTCATAATTTCTTATAGTGTGAGAATTAAAATTATCCAACCTATAATAAAAGAGATTAAGGCAGAGTTCTGAGCCAATGATATTTTATTAAATTTTTACATTTAATGAATTGGATCTCAGATCTTTCTCATGATTTGAGATGCCCCCTTCTTCTGAGACTTTGTTTTTATAGGGTTTGATATCCAAATATGCAGAAGGGCATGGTAAAATACAGAACCCTATTGATTGATAGACCTTGCTCTTGAGGGCCAAAAGTGACATATTATTGGGGAAGGGAAGCTCATAGGTCAGATGGAACATGGGGCATCTCTACTAACTCAGTAACTGGTCACAAGATGAATGGGCTTCTCCTTAGGTTAGGCAAGAGAAGATAGTACAAGCTATACATAGGCTCCAAGAACATATCTGGGAGGGGGGGGGAGGATTTCCATACAATGCCACTATATATGCTTGGTTTGGTCATGAAATTTGAGCAAAACAAGATGGAAATGCCCATGTCAGTGTTCTCACAGTTGCTGTACTGAGTACAAATCCAGATTTCTCCCATCCTTTAAAAAATAGAGAATTTACTTGATCCTGTCATTCCCTTAAGCTATATGTCATTCCCATAACCTATATGTCTCTTCACTTTTAATGCCAGACTCCTAAAAAAAGTTTTATATGCACATTACCTTTATTTTCCATCTTTCATTCCTTATCCTCTTACTGTCTTAATTCTCATCATAGCAGCCAACTGTTCTCTATTGTTACCAGTGACTTCTAACCTGTTAAATCAAAATCGCTTTTTCTCAGTCCTCATCTTTCTTGATCTCTCTGCAATTTCTGATGTTGTTAACCATGGTATGGTCTGCAGGTTTTTATATACCACTTCACTTTTCTGGTTTGCCTTTTACTTGTTTAACTGGATCAATATCCATTCTCCATCCACTTTGCATGAGTCTATTCTAGCTCTCTGTCCTGGGGACATTTTTCATTTTACTCTCTAAATTTTTTGAAAAAAAATATTATCCCATCAACTCCCATGGATTCACTTGTTTGCTCTGTGCAGATGATCCTCTAATATACATATACAGCTGTCATTTGCCTCATAAGCACCAATCATACCACAAAAGACTGCTGAATATCTCCACCTGCAAATCTGTAGACATCTCAAGCTCAACATTCCCATGTTAGAAATTCTTTCCTCCTCGTTCTTCAGCTCCTCTTTCTCCCCTCTTAATTCTCTATTTCTGAGGAGCATTACCATCCTTCTAACAGCTCAGCTTCATAATCTCAGAATCATCCTTGAAATTTTCTTCTTCCTCATTGCCCCCCTTCCACTCCCATACTTGATTAGTTGTCAGATCCTCTCAGTTCTGATTTGCTTGTATCCATCTGCTTCTTTCCATTCATAAAGTCACCAGCAAAGACCAGACCCTTTTCACTTTTCACCAGCACTTTTGTAACAGCCTCCTAAATATTATTTTTTGGGTCTTTATTAATTTTTTTGTTTCAGCTTCCTAATTATCCTCCAGCATTCTAGCCTATTATTTTTCCAAGCTATTCTCCACATAGTGGCACAAGTGATATTCATAATGAACAGGTCTGCTTCTCTTATTCCTTTGCATAAGAAGCTTCAGTGGCTCCCTGTTTCCTCTTAGAAAAATAATTGCTCTCTTTGGCATTGAAAGATTTTCAAAATCTAGTTCCAGCCTATCTTTCGTGATTTGTCTCACATTTTTGTCATAATTTTCTTAATCTATTAATCTATTATGAGTAAGAAATGGTCACTTTGTAATCATAAAGACTACATAAATAGTAATTATTTTCCTTTTGTTTTTATGTATTCTACCAGTAAATGATAAAATTTTCAATGAATTAGTTTCATGGATTCAAATAATCTAATTCTTTCCTTCTACATCATTACAATAAGGATAACTTAAACATTTTTAATATTATTCTAAGTGCTTATTTCTCTGTCAGATTGATACTGATTTTCAATACAAATACACTCTGAATATAAATAGTTCAACTATATATTATTAGGCCTCTTAAAGAATATGTACCATGTCATCAATAAGATATATTAGAATTTAGGTTTGTTCCTAGCTTATCTTAATAAGAGAATGGATTTCACCTTAAGTTGTGTGTTGGTACTTTTTCAGATATATTAAAGTGGCAGAGAATGTTCACAAGTCAATATTTAAGTTTTAAGAAATACAGCAGATAAGATTTCAGTCTAAAATTTAAAAAAAATTAAACTTTGGACTTCATATTAGATGTTGAATAAATCCTCTATTGTGTTAAAAGAGTATCTAGAAAGCAAGGACACACAGCTATGATGTGTCAGTTGTCCTTTGCATGGAAAATTGCACAATTGGCACAGCTGAGTGCTCATTGTGATTCCTAGTGAAAGCTGCGCTCGCTCTATGCTCCAGTTATACTTTGCATTCACATGTGGTTATTAGTGCTTTTTCTTTCAGTTTTCTCTTGGGGAATATGTGGACTTTTGGCAACAATTCTGAATTTAAGCTATGTTTATATGACAGTGCCAAACTTGTAAGTATGCCAAAAATTCAGTTGATTCAGTCCACAAAATGCCATTTTTTTTAGAGGCAGGAAAGTAAAAATAAAAGTACTCATGTTAACAAGTTACAGCACTTAGATTGATAGATTCTTCTGTCACACAACTTTTGTTCACACTTATCTGGATATGACCTTAGATGGAATAGATTCTATTTTGGAGCTCTAGTTCTGTTCCAGTTCAAATTAATAATGCTTCTGCTCCTGCTAGTACTATTAGTGCTACTATTACCTGATATTTAAATAGTGCTATAAAGTTTGCAAAGTGTTCTACATACCCAATAGTATTTGAGCCTCAAAACAACCCTAGGAATTAAGGACTACAAATGTGACACAATTTTTTTTATTATTAATAATAATGATCTATATTTTAGAAATGAGGAAAATGAGAGTCACAGGTTAATTAACTTGCCAATGGTCACACAATTGGTAAGTGTCAAAGGCAGGATTTGAACCCAAATTTTTCTGATTTGAAGTCTAGCAATCTATCTCTTATATCATGCCCATTCTCAGCCATATACATAAACAAAACAAAACAAACTAAACCTTTTGCATTTATATAGCCCTTAAAGATTTGCAGAGGACTTTTACATTTCTTATCTCACTTGATTCTCAAAATGAGCAAGTGAGGGTGTTATAGGTCTTATTATCCTTATTTAAAAGATGAAGAAACTGAAACGCAGAGAAATTGTGATATACATCATTACATTGCTAGTTGAAATAGAAGTTTTCCAAATTAAATTTATCATTTTTGTTTTAAGGTGGACTATGTAATTTTCACAACTTCTCTCTATGAGATGGGAACTCTCAGATGAAAAATACCTCTGAATGGGGACAGGCTAGATAGAGCTTTTATTATAATAATCTATGAGAGACATCACAGAATAATATTTTCTATAGTACTTTAAAGTTGTGTTTCCCCATGTATTGGTTCAATCATATAGCCTATCAAATTTTCTTCTTAAGAATGAGTATGCTGGGCAAAATTTTCATATTCCCTGCCTATCTTCATCTTGAGCAGGAATTAGCATCTCAGACTTGTTGAGACAAATATGTTTCTTTGGTCATTCAAACAATATGCAAATTTTAAAAATCATAAAGAAACAGATTAGAAATTTTTAGAAAATTATAATTCCTAGATCATTATCTCTTCTATGCTAGGATCTTTGCCCAGAAAGTCTTGTTCTTTGGAGAGAGTGCTTTCCTTTTTTAAAAAAGCATATGAAAAAAGACAATATCCCTGGCTAGTACTTCAATTGGTGACACCTTTGATCATTTTTACTC
Source organism: Petaurus breviceps papuanus (assembly GCF_028583685.1). NCBI lineage: Eukaryota > Metazoa > Chordata > Mammalia > Diprotodontia > Petauridae > Petaurus > Petaurus breviceps. The sequence continues at coordinate 3,576,333 of NW_027187374.1, read as the reverse complement.
TAAAGCTACCCACCCATTATGTGTCGCTCTATGAAGTAGTACTCCTACTCCTTGTGAAAAATAAGGTGTAGTAGCCTCTAATCTTTGCTACCAGGTGAAGCTGAGGCTGGCAGATTGCTTGAGCTGGGATGAAGAAAGTGGTTTCAATTAGGTATCCACACTAACAGTATAAGCTCTATGGAACTAGAAAAAGAGGAGCAGGTTGTTATTGAATCTCTACAAATATAAAATATACTTTTGGTAAATTGACTCACCAATATTTTTATGCGTTTTCCAATTAATTGGAATCAAATTTCCTTTTCTATTATTGCCTCTTGGATTTTGTTATCATATAAAAATGCTATTTTTATTTTATAACTACTTTTTTGAAGTAAATTTTATTTACTTTGTTGATTTTCTAGGATTTGTTTTCTCCCCATTTTGCCTATCTTTATACCTTTAGTTTCTTTCTTTTATGCAATTGTCATTCTGTGATTTGGAATGTTTGTGTTTACATGTTAAATTATGTTGATTATTTTCCTACTGTTGAATTATCCTTGCATGCTTGGTATACGTACAACTTGATTGTTTTTAAAAAATATTCATTTTGTTAAATATTTCTCAATTACATGTAAAAACTTTTAAAAATCTCCCCCCCCCCTCAAATTCTCTCCCTTCCTCCCATCTATTTCTTCCTCCTTGAGAGGGCAAGCAATGAAGCCACATAAAACATTTCCATATTAGTGCAAATTGATCCTTAATGAATAATTTCTTCAATCAAATGCTGTAGGTTGTTTGACAGAATTTTATTTAAAACTTTTAAATTAATATTTTCAAAGAATCTGGAATTTTATTTAAAACTTTTTAATTAATATTTTCAAAGAATCTGGTCTATATTTCTCATTTGTTACCTTTACCTTCCCTTAATTAGGTATTAGGGCCGTATTTATCTCATAAAAGGAATGTAACATAGTATTTTTGCTTTATTTTTGAAGAATAATTTTTGCAGCATAGTTAATTTTTTTTTTACAAGTTTGATGACATTTTCCTTAAGAAGAATCCTTTAAGATTAGGAAATTTTTATTTGTTTTTTTTCCTTATCACTAGTTTTATTTCCTTTTCTGAAATTGGATTACTTAAAATCTTTATGTGTTTTGCATTTCATTAGTTTGGATATAGTGGGCAGGTAGGTGGCACAGTAGATAGCATGCTGGACCTAGAGCAAGGAAGATTCATCTCCTTTTCAAATCTGGCCTCAGACACTTATTAGTTTTGGGCCTCTAGGCAAGTCACTTAACCTGATTTACCTCTATTTCCTCATCTGTTAAATGAACTGGAGAAGGAAATGGCAATTCACTCGTATCTCTGATAAGAAAACACCAAATGGGGTCATGAAGAGTTGGACGTGACTGAAAAATGACTGAACGACAATAATTTGGATAATATAATATTATATGTTTATATACACATAAATTTTTAAATTCTGCTAATAATTTCTCCTACAAAAACCATAGTGATTCCCTTTTATTCCCTTTTTACTTCTCTCAGGATTGTGATTTCTCTTTTATATCATTCTAGAGAATCTTGCTGTGGTTCCATTCTCCACAGTAAACCACTCATTTGTGCTTCAACAGGTATTAGTTAAGTTTTTTTTTTCCTCAAAATGTTTATTTAGATAGGTATGTGATCTTTTGGATGCTTTAGTATACACACTTTCATATAATTTTAATATCTGCTCTGTTATTATTATTATTATTTTGCTTAGGGCTTTTTAACTTAATTTTTTTTTCACCCTGAGATTTTGATGGTGTTGTCCTTTTTATATTTCTGGTTATCTTACAACTTATTTTTTCCTTTTTTCATGAAAGTATTGCCCCAAACTTGTCTGTACCTCTCCCTCAAGCTTCTCTCACATTGGAGATACTTTTCACTGGCATAGTCCCTATTCTTAGTAACTTCTTAGGGACAGAATGGGCCCCAAATGGATACCATCTTCATTCCTTTAGGTCAAGTGCAGACATGCACGTTTACTTCCTGCCCCAGTTCCCTCTGTTCTTTAGTTCTATTGCTGGACTGAAGTTGCATCTGCCACTTTTGGAAGGGTTCAGGAAAAGTGGGGTAGATCTTCCAGCTTACTAATTCATGGGGAGGGCAAGACAGTCTAGTTGAAGAAGCAAGGCACTCTGGCAGAGAGACAAGAAGCAGCATGTGCCAGGCAGATCAGGCCACCACCACCACCACCTTGGCCTCTATCTTCCTCACACCTTTATGGAGAAAACCCAAGACCCTGAACCCAATAGCCTTGAGAATGATAATGCTTCTCATCCAGTGACCTCAACGATTTTCCTTTGAGGTAACCCTTGTGGATTTTCAGCCTGACAACTATTCCTACAGATGCTACAGACATCTTTACTGAAGATCCAGAAAAGAAATATCTGTGACTTAAATCTTTGCCATTGTGAAATAGTTCAGCATCAAAAACTGATATAATTTTATCAGTGGTAATGTCATTAAAGAGGAGGAATTACTCTCCGTTTTGCATTTGCATCCTAAGGATAACAGTTTTCCATATTACTTGCACCTGGGCCCTTTCATTTGTGTTGTATCCCCCACTAGAATGTGAGCTCCTTGAGAGCTTGTTTTACTTTTTTACTTATATTCCTAGTGCTAAGCACAGAGCTTCAGATATAGTAAGTGCTTCCTTCATTAGTACTCTAAACTAGGCACCAACAAAGGTGAAGTTTACTCCTCTCCAGCTCTCCCCTTCCTCCAGATGTGTCTAGGTAGAACTGATGTTTATTACTCCTGCAACAGTATTACTAGAAAAGGATATGTGTGGAATTCACCAGAAAAACTCTGTCACAGGAGGGATTTTTTTTTGTGTCAAATCTTTGTTTTTTGCCCAAAGCACAGATCTCTGGGTTAGGCTATGCAAACTAACAGAGCACCGAGATTAGTGGGGAAGGGATGCTAAATACTTTAGGGATTAGGGCTTTCCACTCATTTCATACAGCTCTTACCTTCTGGGATTTCTTGCTTTTTCATCCTGTAGGAACTATTATATCTACCTCTGGCATATAACTCTTCTTTTGACATTTTTTTGAGAGTCAGTAGAAACTGAGAAAATATCCATTTTGTAGGTCATGTCATCTAGATGTCTCTTTAACACATTTTAAGAGCTTTTTAAAAATATGTCAGGAGATAGCTTAGAGGTTAAATCTAATCCCAGTTCCCCTTCATCATCTCAAAACAACGGGAAATATAGCAAATAAAAAAGAAGGAAAAAAAGTAATTTTCACAGTAAAACACCACAGGAAATAGAGCTAAACAAATTAGGAAATGGGATTGCATAAAAGGCTGCTAGTACAAAGGACTATAATGAAATAAAAGATGATAAATTTAAGATTCTGAAAGAATTAAGGAATACTATTGCAATAATTACAACTGGATTTCAGAAAAAAATACAACTATAGAATAACAACAATATTTGAAAAGTTTAACAAAATAAAATATGTTGAATAGTTAAAATTCTTTAAAAAGATGAATACTAAATTTTTTGGAATGTCAAGTGGACAAACTGAAGAAAGAATGGAAGGGGCATAACAAAAAACAGGCAGCAAAAATTATTAGCACCATGCCAAAAGACAGCAAAATTAGGAGAGAATAAATGGATCTGGAGATCGAAACTTCTAACTTTGAAATTAAAACATTGCAAGAAAATAGAAGAGGCCTTAACCTTCAAGAAAAAAAGTGAAGATACAAAAGTCCTAGGTAACCTATTGTAGGAAATCATTAAAGAAATATTACAGAATAAATATTGGAAGGAAAAAGAAAAATAGAATAACAGCAAATAAGGCAATAAGCACATAAGGAAAATAAGATTCAACTTGAATCTGTAGGCTTAAGTCACAGCACTACTAAATCACTTTCAGTATCTGGTAGTAAATATTTCACTTATGAAGCAACACCAGGACGGATTATAAAAAGACTATTTGTCAAATGTGAAAATGAATTTAAAGAAAATGAATTTAAATATAGTGCTACAAAATTAAGCAAAATCAGCTCTCAATTAAAGATAACATAACCTCCAAATTTGATGGGAGGGATGGGCATGATGACTGTCGCTATTAGTTTAGATTTGATGCAGTCACAGTCAATAGTTAATAAGCACCTGCTATGATCAAGCACTGTGATAAGTGCTAGGGATGAAAAAAAAAACAGTCTTTGCCCCCAGGAAGCGCGCGCGCGCGCACACACACACGAAAAAGAAGGGGGTGGTTTGGGGTTTGGCAAGGGGGCAAGATAGAGAAGCCAGATAAGTCCAAAATAAATGCAGCTGGTGGAAAATGATATGTTTAAGTCAATGTCAGCCCTGTTACCTCTTAAATGAAAGACTTTAGGGTTTCAGTGAGAGGGGCAGAAGATACTAAGGAGGGGTGAGTAACAATGATGATTGGATCTTACAAAATGATGAGATTTTCCATTCATGAATTTCCTGGGAGACATAGTGAAGTTGCTGGACTTAAAATTGAAAAATGAGTGGAGTCAGTAGGAAATGTGTTGCCTGAAGGCACTCCTAGGACATTCAATAGTTAACAAAAGGATGTTTGCTAAGGTGTAGTTTAGCATAGTTAGTGTATTAATCTCTGCCAGGACTTAGTTTGGATAGCCTTGGCCCCTTCAAACTCCTGGCCCATCTTCACTTGGAAATTTGTCCAATCAGCAAAGTAGGATGTGGCAACTTCAAAGGTTTTACGATATCTTCCAAATCTAAATAGCTAAAAGCCCACATGGATGTTGGACACTGTAGCAGCAAGCACCCCAAGTGTCCTCAGGGTTTGCTGCCAATACAGGTTCTTGGATCTGCTTTGATAAAGGAAAGCAACTCAAAATGGGTTAACAAGCTCACTTTAATCAAAGATATATCATTTACCTCATTCAGGGGAAAAAGGTCAGCACCCTGAATACAGGCAGAATTATCAAGACAGAAACAGATCAAGTAGACAGCTTTCCAAACTGTTCAACCATTACATCCATACCAAATCAACATCTGGGTTTCAACATCTGGGTTTTTCAAAGCCGGGGGGCTCTGGTCAATGGCTTCCCAGAATCTAGATCAAATCACAGAAAACTTCTCAAAGTGAGCCCCAAAACAAAGCCTCACATCAGGGCTTATATCGCCTTCTCCTGGCTCAGAGAATGTAACAACCTTATTGACCCACTGGCCAATCAAAAAGTATCTACTGAAAAACAAGCCTCCCACCCCAGGCTCCAGGTGCACTTTAGCCTAGGGGCAGGGAAGATCTTTAAAATTTATATTCCCATTACAGACACTTATATTCTTTGTTGGTGGGCAAGAAACATTAGTATGATCAGAGGCAATCAGGAATCGGAATCAGGGGTGTTTGATCCTTGGTCTTCTGGGTCAGTCAGTACCAGGGGACAGTTTTGCACTTTTCAGAGAAGAACTTGCCTAACCTGTACGGAGAAAGAGTTTACTGCTTCTAGTGAAGTCTATTTCTTGATGGTAAAAAAAAAAGTATAATAAAATACCCCAACTTCCTTCATCTCCACACTAGATAAGAATTATCCTTAAATGTGTAAAGTCTTGGTCTTCAAATATCTGCCAATTCTGAATAGCCTTGAGTCCATGTTCATGTTGGACCATTTTATGCCCTTTAGTGATTGGGAAACCACATCAATACTATTGGGAAGGCTTATCAAGGGAAGTACAACTTGAGCCTTAATCCCCTGGGCCAATCCAGTCCAAGGGACCATCTTTCATGAAAAAGCAAAACAAAAACAAAACACCTTAGTCTATCTAAATGGGGAAAGAGGTTAGGCTATTATTTCTGCAACATTTGATTGTAATCCTATGGTAAAAATGGATCTTAAAAAAATTAATGACTTCCTAACTTTCCTTTTGAGAAGCAAAATTTTGCATAATTTTAACAATGATACAACAGACAAATTGTAAAATCATAAACAAATAATCCAAAAGTCTTGAATGAGTTCACAGTCATACAGTAACAGTGAGAGTATCCAACGATGTAAAGAGAATGTGAGGAATAGTTTAAGTATGTTGCATGTACCACCTGTATTAGATTTATTGTAGTTAGTCTGTCAATATCTACTTATTAAGTACCTACTGTGTGCCAAGCATTATGCTAAACATTGAAGATAATCAGAAAGGCAAAAGACAGTTCCTGTCCTCAATTAGATCACAATCTAATGGGGAGTCAACAACTACAAAAAAAATGCTGTGTATAGGATAAATTGGAATTATCAATAGGGGGGCAGGCACTAGAATTAACTCCCTTTTCTGTTTTCTGATGCCACAATAGTCTTGTGTTATTCAAACTTCCTTTTCTTTGTATTTGAAAGTCTTTTTCCTGGTTACTTGCAGAGTTTGTTGTTTCTCAATGGAATTGTTAAATTTAATAACTACGTGTCTCAGAGTTCACTAGATAGGTGGCTTTGATCTGGCTGCAGGAAAGTAGAGCAATTGCATTCTTCTGGTGGTCTAGCTGATAGGGGAAGGAATAGATGGGGATTTCCTTCACCTCTGGTGGGGAGCAGTGAAACAGGGATTTTCCAGAGCATGAAGTGGAGGTGGACATATCTGAGCTCTTAGCAAAGGGCTCTCTCAATTTCATCATAGTTCCCTGTAGTAGAGGTAATTGCCAGGGATATAAATCAGCATTCAACTTCTGTCTTCAGTGGAAGCTTTGGAAGAAGCTCCATTTTCTACTCCTGGATGAGAAAGAGAAATTAAACAGTGTAGCAGAGATTCATATTGGCATTCAAAACCTGATCATGAAAAGATTTTTTTTTTTTGGTGAAAGAGTAGGGCATAATGGAGTGAGACAGAAAATCCCCAAGATTAAAATTGGAAGTGGATTTTATTACCATGGGACTGCTGGGGTCACATACCCAAATCAGACAGCAAATTGGCATGAACAGTATGCCAGTTTTTAAAGAGATTACAATAGTCAGGTTACGTAAGCTTAAACTACAATCAGTGATTGGTCAGTGTATATTTCAATTTTCCTGAGAGTTTTTCCTAGGCTGAGGTACAGGGAACCCAGAATGGGTGGAGATGGGGAACACCCAGTAGAGAGTGGGGGGGCAGGGGATGGGGAAGAATGGAACAGGGATTTTACCCTGGACTGAAACCCCCACCCACAGATCAATTAGGAGAAGGAAGGGTAAAGTTATGCTAAAATGCCTGCTTACAGATTAGTGGAAGGGAAGGTGGAGTTGTTGCTTACAGATCAATTGAGGGAATGGAAGGTGGGGTTGTGCTCAACAGATGGAGGAAGGAGTACTATACAATGCCACCATTGATTATGGTAGGGCAAGATAAGTTTGAGTGCTTCCCCCAGGTTTGGTGAGCAAAGGTAAAAGACAAAAATAATAATATAGTTTGCGCTTATAAGGACTTTAAGTTACAATGTAATACAAATATGGTTGAAAGAGTAAGATGTGTCAGGGAATAGTAGAACTTCAGGGTGATGGGGAACTCAGAGGCCATGGAGCTTATGTGGTATCTCAATAGAGATCTCATCTATAACAAACCCAACAAGTGACCACTCTGACTCTGCTTGATGATCTTCACCACACTTCAGCTACACACAGAGATGGTCATATCTTTGATCTTCCTATTACATATAAATGAATAATTTTCATGAAATCTGATGTTCCTTTATCTGATTATAATATTTTATTGTTCACTTCTTCCACTGCTTTGCAACTTCAAAATCCATTTTTCTGTCTTCACAGCAACCCTCAGTCCCTTAAGCTTTTAGTTCTATCGCAGGTTCATCACCCATGCATTGGCTACATTCTCTTCCCTTTCATATCTTGACCAATTGGTGAACTAGTTCAGTTCTTCACTGTTCTCTTCAGTCTCTTATCTCATCCTATTAAAGATTTCACCCTGCCAAACCAGTGTTGGATTATTCTCATCATGCCCTGCTTTCACTTTTATTCAAATGCTTCTAAAGGTAACAGGGAAAATCATTAAAATGTGTTGACTGGGTCCACTAAAATTTTTTGTTACATAATCTGTACTGGACCAGCACTGTAGCAAGAGTTTCATAATCTAACTCTCCAGAGCAGCTTTTACAAACCTTTTTATCTGTCCTCAAACTTCCCATAATTTTCTTTCACTCAACTGTCTCAGCTGTGAACTTAACCGCATATTTCACTGAAAAAAAAAATGAGACCATTAACTGGGAATTCCCTCTTTTTCCATTTTCTTCATATCATGTCATTCAAATGCCTTCTTCCACTATCTCTTCGTTCAATCTCCCCATTCTTAAAAACAAAAACAAAAAACCCCTCAGATGATTCATTCATCATCCTGTACCTTTATCTCTCCCCCTGTTGTAAGGTAACCCAAATCACATGCCGCCTGATTTGAAGCCCACCATTAAACCCCTTTATATTTGTCTCTATCCTAAATCCTGTAACTGCTTATAATAGCTTAAAGGCATAGTCCCTTGCTCCCTTTTCTGTCCCTTAAGTTAGTACTTCCCTAAATCAAAAAGCCTTGAAGCAGCATTTCATATAAGGATTATGGTGCAAGTCTGAATAGAGATCATAGGGCAAGTCTATCCTGTGCAAGAGACCACCCTGTTCTGGGATGCTGACCCAGTGAAGTCCCCCACCCAGAATGCTGACCAAGCAGGGTCCCCCACACCCTTCACCCAGAACATGACCCTGACCTGTTCCCCAGAATGTTTGGGGAATTCCACTGCCCCTGTGCCGCCCACCCTGTACCCTCCACCCTGGTCTAGGAGGGACCCCGTCACACGTTTCGCCATGATTCCCAAATTAGCCCTGAGCTATAGATCCAACCAATGGCTCTTTCTGGCTTCTGTATCTCACTGCTTACACTAGCTCCCCTCCCCAATTGTAATTTTTATGGTTTTTGCCTTTGTAAATTCAGCCTGTACCCCAATTCAGGGCTGCCTGATTTGAGTGTATAATCCAGGCAGTTGAGTGCTTGATCAATAAATCTACATCTAAATTTATTTAAAATCCAGATCTTGGTCTTGCTCTCATTCTTTTCACAAACCCCTTTCTTAGCTAAATTGCTTGAGAAGGCCATCTGCCAGCATTCTTCCCACTTCTTTTTTTCTCAATCTTTTCTTAATTTCCTGCAGTCTTGCTTCCAACATCATTGTTCAAGTGAAAGTGCCCTCTCCAAAGTTACAAATGATCTTTTAATTGACAAACCTAATGACTCTTTCCTCCATACTTATCCTTCTTGTTCAATATGTAGCCTTTGCTATAGTCAATCACCCTCTTCTTGATATTCTCCTCTCTCTAGGCTTTCCTAACTTCTGATCAATCCTTCCTATTCTTTGCTAGATCTTTATCCAGGTCATGCTTGATAACTGTGGGTAAACCCCAAATGCTCTTCTTTCCCCCCTTCTCCCTCTCTGTTACTGTACTTAGTGAACTCACTAACTCCCATAGATTCAATTACCACATTGATGCTTAAAATTTTCAGAAGTATTTTTCCAATCCTTACCTCTCTCTTTAACTCCAATCTTACATCTCCAGCTGCTTTTAGATATCTTGAATTGATTGTCCTCCAAGACTTTTGTTGTTTAAGTTTTGTTTTGTTTTTGGAGGCAAGGTAGTTGGGGTTAAGAAACTTGCCCAAGGTCACACAGCTAGTAAGTGTCAAGTGTCTGAGGCCAGATGTAATCTCAGGTCCTCCTGACTCCAGGGCCAGTGCTCTATTCACTGCACCACCTAGCTTCCCCCCTGTAATACATTTTAAACTAAACATTTCCAAACTAAACTAATTTCCTTTTCCATCAAACCTTCCCCTCTTTCTAATTTTCTTATTACTGCCAAGAGTATCATCATCATTGAAATATAGTGTTGTCTTTAAGTCTTCACTTTTCCTCTTCCCCTGGCACCATATTCCCATATTGAATCAGTGGTCAAAGAATAATTGTTTTCTACCTTTGTAATATCACTTGAACATCCTGCTTTCTCTCCTCTAACTCTGCCACCACTCTTATGCAGACCCTTATCACCTCATGCCTGGACTATTGCAATACCCTAGTCATTTGTCTTCCTGTCTCAAATCCTTCCCCATTCTAGTTCACCCTCCACTCCCTGTCAAAATGATCTTCCTAAGGCAAACATTTGACTATATCACTCTTCTATTCAGCAAACTCTAGTCACTCTATATTAAAAATGAATATAAAATTTTGTTTGGCTTTAAATCCCTCATAACCTAGTTCCTTTTGAGTAACCATTAAGACCCCAGACCAGTAGTAATTTAGACAAGGAGTCATCTGATTATTATGCCACCTCTGTGCATGGTCTTGGTGAGAACGATACAACAAAACTATTTAATTTAAAACCTACTCCCTCAGAGGCCAAGATTTTATAGTTGAGAATATATACCATGCTGTTGAGGCAAATGTTTGCATATTCATTCTGGAGTGTCTTTTAAGCACATATCTTTTTGTAAAAGCTAAGTGATGAGGGGTGGCTAGGTGGCTCAGTGAATAGAGTACTGGTCCTGGAGTCGGGAGGTCCTGGGTTCAGATCTGGCCTCAGACACTTAATACACACACACACACACACACAAAAACCCAAACTAGCCATGTGACCTTGGGCAAGTCGCTTAACCCCAATTGCCCTCCAAAAAGCAAAAAAAAAAAAAAAAGCTAAGTGATGTTAAGTGATTGGATGGAATTAGGGTGCTAGTCACTGGCCCTTTAATATTGGGAAGGGGATACAGCTGGTACATGGTCTAGCCATGAGGTAGTGGAGAAATGTCACCCACAAATTTCTCAGGGTATCATGGAAACCTGAAGGGTGATTTAAGAAACTGGCCCTGAGAAAATGGTGCCATAGTGTCCTTGTTACACTAACTTCAGTGGTTTAAACAGTTTTAGAAGTTTGGTTCAACAATAAGAAGGATGAGGAGAAAATGACAGAAAACATTTTTAAAATTTAACTAACAATACAAGAGATGCAAGTAAAACTACTGTGAATCACTACATCACTTCCTAAAATAAGTGAAATGATTTAAAGTAATTTAAAGTAAACAAAAAATCTTTAAGAAGTTTTGGATTGACTAGAAAAATTGATTCTGTTTGTATTTATTTTACTTAATTTACATGTAAATGCTAAATCATTTTAGTTTATTATATTGTTATTTAATGTTCACCATTCAATAAAATATGTGCAAAAGAATAATAAAGGCTGTATGGTGGGGGCAGGGGGTAGCGTAATAATGAAGCTTAGTATTACTAGATCCAGACTACATTATGAAGCAATAATGTTTTAGGACAAAATTGAATTAACTGTAGTGCAGCTGGCAACAGCTGATGAGGAAATATTCCCCCAGGTAGACAATCAGGGACACAGGTGTGGACACTCAGCTGTGAGGAAATCTGCAGGGGAATAGCCTCTACTAGGAGCATATAGGGGCTGTTCTGCCTGCTCCTTTGGGGCTTTTTTGACCTGATTGAACCTCTGGTTCCATATAGGCTGCCTCCACCTGCACTCATAATGGATGTTTGTGCTACTGCTTAGGAAAATCAACCATTTAATTATATTCTTATATCCTCTGGCCCAAAGTACTCCATTGTATCAGAGTAGATATGAGCCTTTTTTCAACCTAATTGGAGCAGTTAGGGAATCTGACATAATGGCCTCAGGGCTCAGAAGGCTGGGCCAGCAGGACAACTCCTCCCACCCAATATATCCTCATTAGCTAGATCTGTTTTCTGGGGACAAATCTCAGACTGAGTATTAGAAGGAACCTCAAAAGTCATCTAGTTTGTACCCTTCCCTCCCAGTTTACCAACTGAGGCCTAGGGAAGTAAAAAATGACTTGCCCAAGGTAAGTGTAGTGAATGTTGGAAGTCACATTTGAACCCAGATACTCTGACTCTAGAATTCATGTTCTTTCCACTGTGCCACTGGACCTCTTGTGAAATAAAAGCTTTGAGGGGTCACTAGGTGGTATACTGAATAGAGCACTGGCCCTGGAGTCAGGAGGACCTGAGTTCAAATTCGGTTTCAGATACTTAACACTTAGTAGCTGTGTGACCTTGGGCAAGTTACTTAACCCCAATTGCTCTGCCTTTCCCCCTCCAAAAAAGCAAATAAATAAAAGCTTTGAGGAAAAAGTCCTTTCTTAGCATACAACTGATAAATTCTTTCCACTCTGCCATCCATACAGTGCCTTTTGGTTAACTCAACATTGACTGGATGAAAACAGAGGACAAGGGAGAGGGAGGATTGACACCATGCCATGTAGCCAGCTTACACGAGTACTCACTATGTATCTTCCTGCCTCTGCTTAAGTAAAACAATTTTTGATCAAATATTCAGGCTTTAAGTGTCAGAACACATGAGTCTTCTGACTGAGGTGAGCAATTATCAAAATAATCTCTACTGGGTCAAACATAGAAAAGATGATCAGTAGAATAGACTTTATTAAAAACAAACACACACCTAAAATCAAATGTCCATAATGTTCTAGTGCTTGATTAGTGTAGCCTGCACTTATATTGTACTTCAAAGTTTTGTAAAGCATTTTGCATATGTCATCTGTTATTTAAGACCTATTACAACTATGTGAGGTAGATATAACAGATATTATTATCCACATTTTACAGATTGGGAAACTGAAGCTCAGTGACTCATCTCTAGTCATACTGATAATGTGTTAAGTTGGATTAGAATCTAGCATTTTCTATTTTTTCTATTTTGAGAATACTGTACTCTTTCTGTCTTCATATAAATATATAATCACATAAAGATCTTAATACAAATATATATGTGTATATACGTAAACTTATGCATATCAATATCTGTGTGTACATACATATATACATACATGTATATGGATGTATTTGCAGTTGGGTGCATTATTGATAAAATCAAGAACACAAATGACTGGGAAAAGAACTCTGATAAAACTACTGAGAACTAGAAAGTAGCTGGTTGAAAAATAATTTGATAAGCATCTTACATTATGCTGTATGTTTTATTACACATGTATAAACCTATATGAGCTTAAAAAGAATCTCACCATAGAGAAATTAAAAGGGAATGGAAGCGGCTTTTAAAATTTGTTTCTTTAAGAAATATGACTTTGGGAAGAGTTCTCAAACAGACACAGGATAGTGACTTGATATATGAACCATTTTCAAAAGGAAAATTATATACTTTAAAAAGTTGCCTGATTTTTTTCAAACAAAATCACTAATAACAAAAAAAAAATCAAGTTAAAAGTTACTCTGAGGCATTATTTCAAATCCATTAAGTCCCCAAAAGATGAGAAAATTTCTTTGTTCTATGGGCCATGGAAAAACAGTCATACTCATTTATGGCTCTTGTTTATATAAATTCATTCAATTGTTCTATAAAACAATTTTTAATTATGTAAGAAAAATAAATAAATTGCTCATATTATTTAAATCAGAGATTAATCTATTAGAATTATAGCAAAATATTGACAGTAATTTTTCTAGATTTTTTGACTAAGGTCAAATAAAAATAATGACAGCAAACAAAATATTAATAGCATTAGTATTTGTGAAAAAATAGAAGCAAAATATGTTCCAATAAGGGAGATGTCACTAAATTAAAAAGCATTGATCAAGCATACTATGTACCTAGCACTCTGTTACATTTTGAGAATACAAAGAAAAAAATGAAATAGTTCCTGACTTCAAGAAGATTATATCCTGTTCTTAACTTCCCTCTTGACTTCTCTTCTAACTCTCTTGACTTTTCTACCATTCCCCAGAATCCTTCTTATCCATAAGATTTCTCTATCCTGATAGTCCTCTTCTCTAATTAGTGAGTTCTTAATAAAACCACCATTTTGAGGAAGTATCCATGCTACTATGCAGCATCTTTGTTCCTGGCTTAAGCCTTTTCCTCTTCCAAAACACAAAAGGACCCAAAACACAAGCTTGAGTGAAATCATCACAAGCCCTGGGTAACCTAAAGCAAGAATGTTTTGGGTGGATTCATGACCTGGGGAAGGGGTGGGGAACCTGCAACCTGCAGGTCACATGTGACCCTTTAGGTCCTCAAGTGTGGTCCTTAGAATGAATCCAAACTTCATAGAACAAATCCTGACCTAGGGGAACCCAAAATATCTTGTCATCTCTAGTATTTCAAGAGAATATTACTGAGGTCAGATGACATTCTGGGTGTGGACAACCTAAGTTTGTATGTAAACAATATAATAATTTTCCCCAAATAAATCATTTCCTCACAATTTCATGGCAGATTCTTTTGGTTGTGGATTAAATTCCATAATTGAATATGGAATTGGTGCCCATGAATTGGGGAATGGCTAAACAAGATATGGTATATTAATGTGAGGGAATACTATTGTACAGAATCATAATAGAGGATGGCTTCAGAGAAACCTGGGAAAAGTAATATGAGTTAATGAAATAAGAAGAACTAGGAGAATAATGTATATAATAGCAACAATTTTGTAAATACAATCAACCTTGAAAAACTTAGTAACTCTAAAGCAATGCAATGACCAACCATAATTACAGAGAATCCATGACAAAAAATACTACTCACCTTCTGATAGACTAGGTGTGAGAGATGATAGATTGTGTATGGATTAAGACTTTTTATGGGGCCAGTGTGGAAATTTGTTTTGCCTTACTATACATGTATGTAATTGAAGTTTTGTTATTTCTTTAGCAAGGAAGATGGGGAAGGTGGAAGGGAAAGAAAATTTTTTTGTTGATTTGAAAAAAAATTTAAAATTTTGTTTTAAATTAATTATTTAAAATAGCTAGCATGTTGAATGCCAGATTCAGAATCTCTTTTGGACTAGACAAAACTTAAAAACATGGGATTTGTAGAAATTAATATAAAGTCATATTTTTTGTTGTTTTTCAGTCACATCCAACTCTTCATGACACCATTTGGTGTTTTCTTGGTAAAGATACTGGAGTAGTTTGCCATTTCCTTCCTCAGCTCATTTTATAGATGAGGAACTGATCACAGGCAAACAGGCCTGTGACTTGCCAGGGTCACATGGCTACTAAGTGTCTGAGGCCAGATTTCAATTCAGGAAAAGGAGTCTTTTTGACTCCAAGCATGGCACTCTATCCACTGCATCATCTAGCTTACCATAAAGTCATATATTTAGTTTTAACAAAATCAACTTTTCATATGTAAGACAGAGGAAATATATCTAGATAGTGATACTTTTTTTTTGCATTTTGGGTAGGGGGGAGAGTAACATGGTTCTTAGTAGACTACAAGCTTAGTATGAGTCAACAGTATAATATGGAAGCCAGGAAAATAATGCAGTCTTAGACTATCTTAAGATAGTCTTAACAGGAAAATAGTAGCTCTGCTATATTCCTGATCAAATTACATCTATAGCACACATTTATCACAATATAGGAAGGACATTAGCAAGTTGTCTTGAGAACAATCAGAATGCTGAACAGATTTGAGATCATATTATATAGTTGGACCCCACTGCTGTGGTTAGTAATTCTCTTTTTCATTTTACAGTCCTTCACTTGGTGATCTCATTAGCTTTTATAGGTTCCTTTTGTTCGCTGATAGCTATGACTCCCAGAACTATAATTCCACCTCTAATTTCTCTTATGAGACACATACCTTAACCCTACCTGTTTATTGGAAATTTCACATTCAATGTCCAAAAGAGACCTCATTACATTTCGTTTCAAAATCTTCCTTACTTCTGAACTTCCCCATTACTATTGAATGTATTGCTGTCCTTCCAATAAACTAGCAATCTTTGTACCTTCCTTAATTGCTCAGTTTTATTCATTTCAAATATCAATCCGTAGTTAAATCTTAAGGTTTCTATCTCCTAGCTCTTATTATATATTCTCTCTTCCTCACTCACAGTCACCACCTTATTCAGACTTTCATAGTATTCTTCCTAGAGTACGTCAATATCCTCCCATTTGATCTCTCTTCTTGCTGCAATCTGTAATTAATGCTCTAATGATTTCCTTGAAGAACATAATGTAAATACAGTGCTTAAAAGGGAGAGAGTTGTTTGCATGAAGAGAAACAGAGACCTACAGGAATAGCAGTTAAAAAAAATTATTGATACTCACAAAGGTAGGAGAACAGATGTGAAATTTTCCAATGGCAAAGTCTTGGTGCGCAGCCTGTTGTGCTTTAGACAAGGAGCCAATGTGGCATTTATTGGAGACTTCCCCCATCATCCATGGAGGTGGTCATGAAGTACTCTAGACCACTGAAATTTTTTTTCTAAATTATCTAATTTGAGGAATGAGGTCAGAGATATGCTGGTAAATGTTTAACAACTAGCTTTCAGGGTTGGGGATGTATGCATAAGATACTTTTAAGTTAAATCTGTATCATAATTTAACTTGTGTTTTTTCCATTGCTTTTAAAAGTCTAGACAATGAATAAATCAAGCCCTGATTTTTCACATTTTCCACTTTTTGAGGTACAAATGCTTATACTGAAAATTTAGCAATTGGCTGTCATGAAGCAGTTAATCTGGCTTCAGAATGCTCCAGAATGAGGAACAGGAACCTAGGAAATTTAATTCTAAATGTGCCATGCAAATAAGAGGAGATGGGGTGGTGGCAATGCCCAGTGTTCAAGATCATTAGACTTAGAATACAGGCTTCTGACATGCTTGAAGCCAGTCAAACAGATTTTCATCAGCTCATAGTAACATTGTCATCGAGGGGAAACAAAGAAGATGTGTTTCTTTGTGTGATAGATTATATAAGATTTCTCTAACATTCATTCTGTACACATGTATTAAGCAGCTACTGTGTTCCATAATCCCTTATGGATTATAAAGTTAGTCTATCACAGAGTTTTTAATAAGTATGCCTTTCTCCACAGTTGGACCAGCTATTGTTTTCACATTAATGTACTAAGTACAACTCTATGCATAACAAATAATTCTGTATTTTAAAGTATCTTTTCCAAATCAGTTTTATGCAAATAGTTTAAAAAACTAAACATAAATATTATGGCTATAGACAGGCATCATTAGGAGTGTGAGATGGAAAATATTCAATATAATTACTAAGTTCCTACTCCATGTAGATCATGGTCCTAAAGAGGGAACTGGGAATCTGAGTCAACCATCTCTCCATGATGTTCTGAAAGGAATGCACACAGAAAGAGTTCAGAAGCCAACTGAGTGTGTAAAAGAATGAATATAGGTGTAAACAATACTCTTATTCAATATTCCAGTGCTTAATTTGACCTTGGTTTCATTGAACAGGTCTTGCATAGTAATAGTGCCATGGGCCAATAGCAAATGAAATATTCATTGAAGTTATTGTTGGTGTTGATCATTTTATTATTCACTATCATAAACTTGAATCACATTCCATCACACTCTCTCCCAGCACACTCTTTAGTGCCAAACAACTCCACCTCCACCATTTGCTTCCCTTATACGTGCTAGATAAGGTGGGAAGAAGCTACTAGGGAAGGATGGGATAATCCTAGCCTTTCTAGGACAGCTATCCCAATATACTTCCTCTCTGCATCCTCCATCACTAACAGTTGCTTCATCTGCATTTGCCCCTTTATATATTCACCACTGTTTTCCAGCTACATAATGTTTTTCAATGATATTAGATGACTCCATCAAGAGGTCAAATGCCTACAGATGATGATATTTATTTCTCAATGATTAACATACTCTCGTCCCATTTTAATGTTCCCATTCCAGTAATTCTGATCCCCTGACTGTAAAACAATGCCCATACCCTTATTCCCATCACAGTCAACTCAAACTCCCTAAAGTTCCATTCTACAGGTACCCAGGCCTTTCCACTGTATCCTCTGGAATGCTTCCTTCTAGGCAAAAAAAAACCAAAAAAACAAAAAAACCTCACATTTTAAACCTTTTCCTTTTGAACTCTTCCAAACTTTCTGAACTCATGGAGTTCTGGCTTCTTCCTTCTTCCATCATTGGCCTCCCCTTCTACCACTGGTTTCACTTTCACTGATCACAGGGGAAAGACAAGAGCTGGAATACTCCTTAGATCTCATTGCCACTTCTAGACTGTACCTATATCACCATTAATCAATAACCTCTCCTCCTCTGTAGTTCGTTGCAATTGAGATTCTGAGATATGTTACCTATCAACCTCTAGGCCACTCTCCATTATTTTTTTCAGTGTATGTCTAAGTCTTTCTCTCCTCTGAAATTTCTGCTCTCATAGTAGAATATATTAACATTCATGTTGACATACACCTTGCTAAACTCTTAGTTTCTCGAACTGCTTATTTTTTCATGAATTACTCTTCCATGTGACCTCAGCTTTGAGCAAATATGTTCCTGCCCTTTATGTTGTCATGTAGTGAACTCTGATATTACCTTATCTTATCATTATCCCTTTTCATTCCACCTCTCCCTTGCATCCCCTACGTCTGTTCTTCATTCTCCCTCCAAAAAAGGCTTCATTCCCCTCTCCACTCCTCAATCTTGCACTGATTACACTCTTCTCTGTTACAAATCTTGGCTACTTGGTTCAACCTGATGTGGTCCTCTTCTCTCTAGTCCATTGTCCCCTTTTCCTAGGGAAGATTTTTGTGACAGAACGTCAACTTTGGATTATTCCCACTGTCTATTGTTTTATCTCCTATTTACATGTTACTGAAGGTAGCTAAAGGAAACCAAGAAGCACATTGAGTCCACTATAAATGAAGATAACATAATCTCAAGTGAGCCCTCACTTTAATATGGCAATCATTTTATATCCCAATAAAAGACCCACATTCCTATGTTTCACAACAATTTTCGAAAACTTTTATCCTTCAAACTTCCCACAAGTTCCCCTCCCAGGTGAGAATTTTCCCTCATATTTCACTGAAAAATTGAGTACCAGAAGTAGAGCCTAGATACCTAGAAAAGTCAGGGACTTGCCTGAGCCCTCCTAAATTCCCTTCCAAACAACTTTTTAAAATGTCTCAAAATGAATTCTGGAGTGGCAGAACCCACAAGAAAACAAGGTTAAATAATTTTCCAGCCCAAGAAAACTTAGAAGGTTGGCAGGAAATATATATTACAATAAGGTGAAAGTATACTGAAGTTCATCATAGGCTGTGCCAGCAAAGCCACACCCCAGTAAATCAGCAGCAGACTTATGAGAACAATTGAATTGACAGTAGCAGCAATGGTTTCTGGAGCTTTCAGCCAACAGACAATAAGGGGGTCAGACAATTGCACAAAAAGAGATTATAGGAGTCCTTTTGCTGGCATTGGGTACAGGTTTTTGTTGCATTGCCAAGACTTGGAATCTGGTCACCGCCCTGGGTCAAAGTACCAAGTGAGGAGGAACACTAGAACTCATGTGGCTACAGGGGAGTGGGAACCTTGGCCACAGTTCTAGGGTAGAAAAAGAGTGCTTGTGGTAACTCACAGACCAGAGCACAGGCCAAGAGAATAATAAGTACACTGCTCCTTAGATCTTACTAATTTGGAAGAAGTAAAAACTTACAGATTCACAGGCCCAGCTCTGAAAACAGTTGCCCCCAAAATCATGAAGCTTTGAATAGTGCCTCCACCACCCTAAGAGCAGAACCCAATTTTAACATTAAGTTAACAGTTAAGTAATGGGCAGGAAAAATGGGTAAATGAAAACAACAACAAGAAAAACTGACAATATAAAGTTACTAAAGTAACAGGGAAGCTCAAAATACAAACTCAGAAGACAACAACAAAATCAAAACTGTTACATACATTAGAAAAGTGAATTGACCTCACAATTAAAAAGAATTCCTGGAAGACCTAAAAAAAGATTTCAAAAATCAAGAAAAGAAAAGGGAAAATTGAGAAAACAAGTGGCAGTTTTGCAAGAAAATAATTTAAAAGGGTCAAGATGGTGGAGTAGAACCAGGACCTCCCCACGGCTCCAGCTTCCACCTTCCCCAATCCATGTAAAAGGGGACTCTAAACAAACTTTGGAGCTGCAGAACCCATAAAATGACACAGAGAAGCTAACCTTCCACTGAGGACAGTCTGGCAGGTTGGCAGGAATCAGCCAGTGCAGCGCTCTGGGAGCCGAGCCCAGCCCCAAGCCGAGGGTTTAGCTGCAGGGCTGGCCTGATCAGCTGCGGACAGAGGGACTCCAGATCAGCAGCAGCTGTGGCCCTTTCCAGATTTATCAACACATAGATTCGAAGGACAAAGTGAGAAGTCAATGCAGTCTGGACTTTGGGACCAAGTAAGTGGGAGCATGTAGCTT
The DNA here is from genome assembly GCF_028583685.1 of Petaurus breviceps papuanus. NCBI lineage: Eukaryota > Metazoa > Chordata > Mammalia > Diprotodontia > Petauridae > Petaurus > Petaurus breviceps. The sequence goes on along the minus strand of NW_027187374.1, from coordinate 3,556,087 downwards.
TTGTCCCTGGGGCGAGAAGACGTTGAGATGCCAGCACAGCCAGCTAGCACCACATGGCAGCTTCAACTCCTGGCCTGCAGAGTGTAGGGCGACCAAGCACCAGTCTGAGGGGTAATCAATTTTTCATTAACTTGCTTGGATCTGGATTGCAGTCTAGGGTGGAGGTCCTGGGGTGTGTGTCCACCTTGCCAGAGTGTGTGGAGACCTCAGAGAGGGCACCCATCTAATACCTCCAGCAGCTGAGAAAACCCCAGCATTTGGGATGAAAGCTCCCCTGTCTGGTGGCAGAGTCCTAGTGTGGCAAAAATCCCAGGCATCAAGTGATTGAGGGGCAACATGACCAGGCAAAGGAAACAAAGCAGACAGAAGATTCCAACATTACACTCCTATTTTGGGTACAAAAAGGAGCAAAGCATGGAACAGGAGGAAGACAGTGAAGTCAGAACTCCTGCACCAAAAGCTTCAAAGGAAAATACAAGCTGGTTACAGGCCATAGAGGACCTTAAGAAGAAGATAAGAGGAGTGGAGGAAAAAATGGGAAGAGAAATGAGAACGATGGAAGAAAATTATGAAATGAGAGTCAACAGCCTGACTGAGGAAAATAACACCTTAAAAGATAGACTAACTCAAATGGCAAAAGAGGCTCAAAAAGGCAATGAGGAGAAGAATGCCTTAAAAAGCTGAATTTTCCAGATGGAAAAAGAATCTCAAAAGCTCACTGAGGAAAATAATTCCTTCAGAATTAGATTGGAGCAAATGGAAGCTAATGACTTTATGAGAAATCAAGATGCTGTTAAACAGATCCAAACAAATGAAAGAATAGAAGGCAATGTGAAATATCTCATGGGAAAAATCACTGACCTGGAAAGTAGATCCAGGAGAGATAATTTAAAAATTATTGGACTACCTGAAAGCCATGATCAAAGTAAGAACTTAGAAATCATCCTCCAGGAAGTTCTCAAAGAAAACTACCCTGATGTTTTAGAACCAGAGTGCAAAATAGAGGTTGAAAGAATCCACCAATCACCTCCTGAAAAAGATCCCCAAAAGAAAACTGCTAGGAATGTTACAGCCAGGTTCTGGAATTCCCAGATTAAGGAGAGAATATTACAAGCAGCTAGGAAGAAACAATTTGAATATTGTGGAAACACAATCAGGATAACCCAGGATCTGGCAGCTTCTACACTGAGGGATTGAAGGGCTTGGAATATGATATTCCGGAGGTCAAAGGAGCTGGGATTAAAACCAAGACTCACCTACCCAGCAAAACTGAGTATCATGTTTCAGGGGAAAATATGGTCATTTAGTGGAATGGACTTTCAACATTCTTGCTGAAAAAACCAGAGTTGAATAGAAAATTTGACATTCAGATACAAGAAACAAGAGAAGCATGAGAAGGTAAACAGGGAAAAGAAATCATAAGGAACTTATCAAAGTTGAACTATTAACATTCCTATATGGAAAAACAATAATTATAAGTTATGTAACTTTTCTCAGTAGTTGAAGGGAATAGAAATATATATATATATATGTCTATATATGAGCGTATATGGGCATATGAATACATATGTGAATGTGTGTATATATGTTTACAGGTATGCATAGACAGAGGGCACAGGACCAATTTAACAGGAAGAGATGATACTTAAAAGGTGAAATTAAGAGGTTAGAGAGGAATATAATGAGAGGAGATGGGGAGAGACAGAATGGGATAAACTATCTCATACAGAAGAGTCAAGGGAAAATGGTTACAATGGAGGGGAAGAATAGGAAGGTAAAAGGGAATGGGTCAACCTTTTTCCCATTGAATTTGGCTTGAGGAGGGAATGAAATACACACTAAATAGGGTATCTCAATCTACAGGAGAATGGGGAGGAGGGGATGAGAAGGGGGATGATGGAAGGGAGGGCAGGCTGGGGGGAGGGAAGTTGGAAGCACCCACTTTTGGAAAAGGACGGGATCAAAGCAAAGAATAGAACAAGTGGGAGGTGGGATTGGAGGGAGGGAAATATAGTCAGTCTTTTACAATATATCTACTATGTTATTGTTTTGCATTAGTCACACATGTACAACCTATACTGAACTGCTTATCTTCCCAGTAAGGGTGGGTGACAAGGGAGGAAGGGAATGAATCTGGAATTCAAAGTTTTAAAATCAAATATTCAAATATATACTATTATAAATATTATTTTACATGTAATTGGGAAATACAGGCACTGGGGCATAGTGATCCACTGGAAACATCGAACTGGGTATGGGAGAAAATATGGGAGAGAGCCGATGGGAAGAGGGGATATCCCGTGGGACTGCTATTTTGCGGTTGTGGGTCTGGGAAAAATGGGGAGAAAATTTATACCTCAAAATCTGGCAGAAATGAATGATGTAAATCAGAAGTTACTAAAGCATTTGGAAAAAACAAAAATAATTAAAAAGAATCAACAACTTGGTAAAGGAGGCACAAAAATACAGAAGACAAAACAGCTTAAAAAGAGAATAAGTCAAATGGTACAAAAATTCACTGAAAAGTACTTCTTAAAAAGTAAAATTGGCTAAAAAGAAAAGAATGCGTTTTTTTTTTAGAACTGGACAAGTAGAAGCTAATGATTCCATGAGTCATCAAGAAAAAATAAAACAAAAATCAAAATAATGAAAAAGTAGAAGAAAATGTTAAATATTTCATGGATAAAACAACTGACCTAGAAAACAGATCTAGGAGAGATAATTTAAAAATTATTGGATTACCTGAAAGTAATTATGAAAAGAAACCCAGATATCATCTTTCAAGAAATTATAAAGAAAAACTGTCCTGATATTATAGGACCATATGGTAAAATAGAAATTGAAAGAATCCACCAATTACCTCCTGAAAGAGATGCCAATGAAAACTGACAGGAAATATTGTAGCCAAATTCTAGAGGTCCCAGGGCAAGAAGAAAATATTGCAAGCACCTGGAAAGAATTCAAATATCATGGAGCCACAGTTGGGATAATATAAGATTTTGTTTCTACACTAAAGGGACAGATGACTTGGAATATGATGTTCCAGAAGGCAAAGGAGCTAGGATTACAACCAAGAATCACTTACCTAATAAAACTGAGTATAATCCTTCAGAGGAAAAAATATGGATATTTAATGAAATAGAGAATTTTCAAACATTCCTGATGAGAATACTGAAGCTCAATAGAAAATTTGACTTTAAAATACAAGACTCAAGAGAAGCTTAAAAAGGTAAAAAATAAAAGAGGATCATAGGAGATTCAATATTATATTCCTGCATGGGAAGATGATATTTGTCACTCCTAAGAATGTTCTCATTATTAGGATAATTTGAGGGAATATATGTAGATAGAGGGCACAGGTATGAGTTCAATGGGATGATATCTAAAATCATAAAATTAAGAAATGAGAAAGAGGCATGTTTTGGGAGAAGGGGAAAGGGAGAAGTAGAATAGGGAAAATTATCTCGCATGACAGAGGCACAAAAAAGCTTACGCGGTAGACATAAATGTAGGAGAGTTGCGGGTAGTGTTTGAACCTTGCACTCAATGGAATTGGCTTAAAGAGAGAATAGCACATATGCTTATTTGGGTATGGGACTCTATCTTACCCTACAAGAAACTAGAAGGGGAAGGGTATTATAAGAGAAAGGGGGAGGACTGGCAGAAGTGAGGGTGGATTAGAAGAGGCAGCAGTCAGGAGTACAGCATTTTTGAGGCTTGACAGGGTGAATGGAGAGAGAATAGGATAAATGAGGGAAATAGGGTGAAGGGAAATCTACAGTAATCATAACTGAAAAAAATTTCAGAAAGTTTTTCTGATAAAGATTTCATTTCCCAAATATGTAGATAACAAATTAAACTTTATAAAAAAATATGTCATTCCTCAATTGATAAATGGTCAAAGGATGTGAACAAGCAGCTTTCAAACAAAGTAATTAAAGTTATCTATTGTCATATAAAAATACTCTAAATCACTCTGGATTACAGAGATTCAAATTGAAGCAATTCTGAGCTGCTACCATACACTTATCAGAATGACTAATATTACAGAAAAGGAAAATGAGAAATGATGGAGTGGATGTAGGAAAATTGAGACACTATTGCATTGTTCTTCAAGTGATGAACTAATTCAACCATTGTGTAGACCAAGTTGGAACTATATCCACAGTATTATAAATCTGTGCATACCCTATGACCCATATATGACCATTAAGCCTGTATCCCAAAGAAATTTTTAAACAAGTATTTGATCTATATGTACAAAATTATTTATAACAGCTCTTTTTATGGTGGTAAAAAATTGGAAATTGAGGGGATGTGGGGTGTTCATCAATTGGGGAATGGCTGAACAAGTTTTGGCATATTATTGTGATGGAATCCTATAGCACTATAAGAAATGAATAACAGGATGCTTTCAGAAAAGCCTGGAAAGACTTACAGGAAGTAATGAAAAATAAAACTAACAGAAGCAGGAGAACATTGTACATTGTAACTGCAATAATGTACAATGATCAACTATGAATGACTTAGCTCTTCACAGCATATAATCATCTAAGACAATCCAAAGGACATATGATGAAAAATGTTATCTACCTGCCAAGAAAGAGCTGAAAGAGTCTAAATGCAGATCTAAGCATTCTTTTGTCACTTTACTTTTCTTGTTTATTTTTTGGTCTGTTTTCTTTCACATTACTAATATGGTAATATTTTTCGATTGACTTCCCATGTATAACCTATTAAATTGCTTGCCTTCTCAGTAAGGGGGGAAGGGAGAGAGTGAGAGAGAGAAAGAATTTGTAACTCAACATTTTAAAAAGTGAATGTTTAAAAGTGATTTTACATGTAATTAGGAAAATATTAAAATATTTTTAACAATATTTTTGAATTGAAAATAATATTTTCAACAAAAAATTCTGTTTGAGTACTGAATTTTTATAAGTTTAACAGAAGAAAGGATTAAGCAGTAATTATAAAATGACAAGAATTTTAAAATATTTTGCAATGTTTATATTCTTCAGTTCCAGTAACTATGATTTCTAAAAATAGACTTGTAATAAAATTATTCAACTTATTCCTAGATGGAGTCAGTCTTGTTACTATCTAGTTGTTCTAACACAATATAATCTCTTACCACAGGATGACTATTAGCTTACTTCATTGAAAGAGTCATCTGCTAAGAGAAAGGAGGTTTAGAATTTTAGGAATGTTAATATTTAGGAGCATATGTCATGTAAATTTTTTTTGCTTTTTTTAAATTAAATTTTATGGGTTTTTTAGTTTACATCATTCACTTCCACAAGATTTTGAATTACAAATTTTCTCCCCATTTTCCCCCTACACACTACCCTAAACAGTGATCCCACTGTATACCCCCTCCCCCAATCTGTTCTCTTCTATATGCTCCCCTAACCTCCCTCTGACTTTCTGATAGAGCAAGATGGATTTCTCAATCCCAGTGCCTGTATATCTTATTTCCCTCTTGCATGTAAAATAATAATATATTTTTAAGCATTTGATTTTAAACCTTTGAATTCCAGATTCTTTCCCTTCCTCCCTCATCACCCACCCTTACTGGGAAGATAAGCAATTCAATATAGGTTGTACATATGTAGCTACACAAAACATTTCCATAGTGGATATATTGTGAAAAACTGACTATATTTCCCTCTATCCTATCCTGCCCCCCACCTGTTCTATTCTCTACTTTGACCCTGTCCCTTTTTCAAAAGTGTGCACTTCTAACTTCCTTCCCCCCCAATCTGCCCGCCCCTCCATTATCCTCCCTCTCATCCCCTTTCCCCCTGCTCTCCTATAAAGTGAGATACCCTATTTAGTGTGTGTCATTCCCTCCCTAAGCCACATTCAATGAGAGTAAGTTTGACTCATTCCCTTTTGCCTTCCTGTTCTTCCCCTCCATTGTAACACTTTTCCCTTTCCTCTTCTATATGAGAGAATTATCCCATTCTGTCTCTCCCCATGTCATCATTATATTCCTCTCTCACCTCTCAATTTCACCTTTTATGTATCACCCCTTCCTGTTCCATTGGTCCTGTGCCCTCTGTCTATGTATACCTGTACACATATATACACACACTCACATATGTATTCATACACCCATATACCCTCCTATATAGACATATATATGTATGTATTCATATATACATACATATATATATACACACACACATTTATATTCCCTCCAACTATTCTCATACTGAGAAAGTTTCATAAGTTACAATTATCATTTTTTCATGTAGGAATGTAAATAATTCAACTTTGATAAGTTCCTTATGATTTCTTTTCCCTGTTTACCATTCTCATGCTTCTCTTCTTGTATCTGAATGTCAAATTTTCCATTCAACTCTGGTTTTTCATCAAAAATGCTTGAAAGTCCTCTATTCCACTGAATGACCATATTTTCATTCTTTTTTTTTTTTTGCTGGGTAGGTGATTCTTTGGTTTTAATCCCAGCTCCTTTGACCTCTGGAATATCATATTCCAAGCCCTTCAGTCTCTCAGTGTAGAAGCTGCCAGATCCTGAGTTGTCCTGATTGTTTCCACAGTATTCAAATTGTTTCTTCTTGGTTGCTTGTAATATTTTCTCCTTGATCTGGGAACTCCAGAACCTGGCTATAATATTCCTAGGAGTTTTCTTTTTTGGGATCTTTTTAAAGAGGATTTTCAGTAGATTTAATAAGAATTTAAAAGAGGATTTAAAGTGGATTCTTTAAACCTCTATTTTGCCCTCTGGTTCTAAAACATCAAGGCAGTTTTCCTTGAGAATTTCTTGGAGGATGATTTCTAAGTTCTTTCTTTGATCATGGCTTTCAGGTAGTCCAATAATTTTTGAATGTTCTCTCCTGGATCTATTTTCCAGGTCAGTGGTGGAAACTGCACCAAGTTTTGCTTCTACTCCACCATCTACATTTTGTAATTTTCTAAAAGACTAATAGTAGGTATTCAAATCCACCATGAGGAAGTTCTTCCTGTCCTTGTCCTGTCTTTACAGTTTTTTCAAGCTTGTGAATATTACAATGAGCACAAGAGAAATTTATATTTTTTTCCCATAGAGTAGAATTTTTTTAAACCATTGCTCTACTACTACTTCCTTAAAATATGAACTAGACTATTTTTAACTAATTGAGTTAGGCATTATAGAAGCATTGGTTAATAGGTATGTGGTAGAATCAGGAGCATCTGGGAAGATATTCTTGATCTTTAAAACCAATGTGGACTTGTGGAACAACTTGTTTTTACCCAATTCTGTGTATTACTTGTTGGGCAAGACATTTCTTTGTGACCTTTAGTTATTTCTGGTATGACCAGGACTATCTGTATTTCAAAAACATCGAGAAGAAATGTAGCAAAGACAGTAGACTTGGCTACTATATATACTGCCAGACTATTGCCTTTCCTGTTTCTGATTCCCCATGGAAATATGTAGTGTATTTGTATGAATGCATGTGTGAATATACACATACAGTATGTGTGTAGATATATGTATATGGGTATACAAGTATTTGTCTGGGTGAATAGGTAGATTTTATTCTCTACCTATTTCTTTTCTGTGAATTAAAAAACTGACCTGAGTTTACATAGGACAGATAATCTTTTTCAACTATTTGAAAATACGTCAAGCTGTGCAAAAGTCACTCTGATTGAATGTGAGGTAAGACTGTCAAGGTCTGCTTTTGGAAAGGTCTGTTCTGGGGATATAGAGTATTTTTTTTGAGGGCTGAGAGGTCATGAAGAATCTTTTAGGTTAGTAGAATTTTTCACTACTTCATTCAAAAACTGTGAACTCAGTGGTGTGTGATTATAACAAATAATGATATTAATAATATAATATGCAATTTGGCCACAATCAGAAGAATTTGAAATAAATATAAAAGAGAAGGAGGGATATGAATACAGTAACATAAAAATTGTCCTGTCAATTTTTAGCTTGGAAGACCAAAACCACAGAGTCTAAACTCTGTATGATATCAGGTAAATGTCATAAATTAGAACAGTCAATTCACACAACAGAATTCCACAATATTCAGGTGATAATAGCCACAATTATGATCTAAGGCAGGAGTTTTTTATTTTAACTTTTTTCATATTAAGGAGCCCTGGGGCTTTCTGGTAGATCTGTTCTTAGGCAATCTTTTAATATATGCAATAAAATGCATATAAAAAACAAATTATATTGAAATACAGTAATAATATTTTTAAAAATAGTATCTTGGGTATTTCTGAATTTGTAAAAAACAATTTTATAAAAGCCACACAAGTCAAGAGATTCTACTTGTTTAAATAAGGGTAAATAATATCAAAACACTCTGAGTACTTCTTTAATTTTAATTGGAATAGTTTTGCATTTTTATAGCTTTAAAGAATAGTGGGAAAATATATAGCATGGTATAACATTTTGCATTCCTAAATTTAAGCATTCCTATGTAGCACCCCTTCTAGGTTTACTCTATTATCTAGCACCGGCACTAGAAGTTTGGGTTCCCACATCAATTTTCCTTTTTTACTTTAAAACTAAATTTTATTGATGTTTTCTGTTCTTCACATAATCACATCCCATGATTCCCTCCTTTTGCCCTGAACAGTGAACCATCCCATATGATAAATAATATTCTCTAGATAAATAAAAGAAAAAAGTCAGCACAACTTCTTAGTACATTAAAAAGTATTGAAAACATGTGTAATACATAACACCTATAGAACTCCCACCTCTGCAATGATGTCAGTTGGAGGTTTCTTATTTGAATGTCTTCATTTGAATCCCATTTGATCTTTATAATTTTGTTGCATTTACTTTTGATTTTTTTTGAAATGTTGCTATTCAGTTTGCATTGTAGTTAAAAAGTATATTATTTTCTTGGCTATATTTTACCCTAGTCTCCCAAGTCAAATCAACAAACACTTACATGTTGTAATTTCAGGTATTATGCTAACAACAGGAAGTATAAATACAACTAAAAAGTCAGAGCTTCTAGTTGGGAAAGATAACATATAAAAGAAAACTAAAAACAGATGGGTGTCTGGATAGTCTGGACAGCAGAGAATAAGTGGGTATGGCTAGATTTGGCTGCCATTTATCCAAATGTTTATTTATCAATAACTTAAGCATGCAAAATTCTAGAAAGCCAGCGAAAAAACAAAAAACAAACCCACAGATACCAAAACAATCTAGAAATCAATGCAAAAGCTAATAAAATTGAAAACAAAATGAAAAACCTTATTAAACTAATAATGAATTCAGAAGCTTAAAAATTAGTTTATTATATTTAAAAAGTAAAGCAGAAAACCAAATGACCAGTGAATGAAAAAGAATTCACAACAAATGAAGATAAGCGAAATTATTATAAACTATTTGACCAACTTTATTTTAATAAAATTGTCAACTAAAATGGAGATGAATATTTTCAAAAATATAAAATGCCTACATCAACAGAACAAGGAATAGGTTATTTAATCAAGTCAGAAAAAAATAAATTGAACAAGCTATGAGTGTAGTCTCACAGGAAGAAAAAAAATGTCCCAGGTTACTTTATAATTAAATTCTATCAAAAATGTCAAAGAAGAATTAATTCCAATAAAACACAATGTTTTGTTTTATTTTTGCAAATAGGAAAAGACCATAGCTACTAAATCCATTCTATGATGCAAATATTGTCTCAATACAGAAATGGGGAGATACAAAATACACAAAGAAAACTATACAACAATATTCTTAATTAATATCAGTGTCAATATTTTAAATAATATATAAGCAAAGAGGCTACAGCAACATATAAAAAATATTACACACTTGTAACAGTTTGGAGTTATCCCAATAATTCAGTATTGGTTGAGTATTAGGGAACTATAGGTGTTATAAACTATGTTAATGAGAAGAATAATGGATATTATATTTTTTCAATAAATCTGGAAAAAAAAGAATTTGACAAAAATTTAATGCTTATGTCTGTTAATATTAAAAATAGGAATAAATGGGGGTGGCTAGGTGATGCAGTGAGTAGAGTACCAGCCCTGGAGTCAGGAGGAGCTGAGTTCAAATCCAGCCTCAGACACAACACACACACACACACACACACACACACACACACACACACAAACTAGCCCCATGTGACCTTGGGCAAATCACTTAACTCCAATTGCCCTCCCCCACAAAAAATAGGAATAAGTGGCTGTTTCCTTAATATGGAAAATATCTAATTAAAATCATGAGATAACATTATTGCAATAGGCATAAATCAGAGAACATTCCAATAAGCGGAGGAAAAAAGTTCAGGATGTTCATTATCACTGCCATTATTTTTTCTTGTACAAAGAATGCTAACAATTAAAACTCAAATAAAATGAAATTAAGAAAATGTGCACAAGTACAGAGGAGGAAATGCCATTTTTTTGCAGATTACTTGATGATTTACTTAGGGAATTTTAAATATTTAACTAAAATTAATTAAAACAGTAATGTGCACAGTTGCAGGATATAAAATAAATCACCATAATTCATCAAAATGTCTGTGTGCTTTCAAGAAAACCCAACAGGAAGAGTCAAAAGTAAAATTCCTTTCAACATAACTACAGAATATATATTTGGGAACATACCTACAAAGATACAAAGGAACATATAAATACTACTACAAAATATTCTTTACAAAAATAAACAGTTTAATAATTGGAGGAATCCTTTAAATACTTCTTTTATTGGGTGTTCATCTTTTTTCAATTAATAATTAACCTCGGGTTTACAAAGTATGACTCCTTGGGTTAGATCTTGAAATGTTGTGCTCTCTCAAATGGCTATAAAATTGTCTTGTGTTGTTGAAATTTCCTTCCCATTGTAATTGAAGGTTTTTCTTCTGGTTGCTCATAGAGTTAGTTATTTTCCCTTTAGAATTGTTCAATTTAAGCACCATATGTCTTGTGTGCAACATTTTTTTTTTCCTTCTTGTTGTTGTTGTCTCCTCCTCTCCAGCAACTATCTACATATTCTTTCAGTTTGTACTCCCTCTACCCCCTGCCCTATTTTGGGAAGTTGTTTTCTTACAAGTATTATTTTTTCATTATGGTGTTCAGGTTTTTTGACTGGTCATATTCTTCTGGGGGTCATTTCCCTATATGCATATTGTCCTCTAAATTGGTTACTTATTTAGACACTGTTTTAAAATTTTTTTTTTTACCTCTTTGCCCTTTACTTCTTTTTATTTGTGTTCCCAGCCTATTGTTTTCTCATTTCTTTGGGAAGACTTGTTATTCAAGAGACATAGATTCAAGTTTTTCTATTCTGACTATGATTTCTACAATACAGGCCATAAATTCTGTTTTCACAACTCTTATTTCTCTCTTGAGGCACTTTGGAATATCCTGCTCAATTTCCATGTTCTCTTTGGAATCCACAGGTGTTGATTCATTTTCTTTTTCCCTGTAGTGTTTTATTCAAAGATGTTTGAACCCTGGCATTTCTTGTAGGAAACTTTTTCATTTTTTAAAATATCTTCCTTCTTGATTTGCTTGTGTTTAATGTTCTTATGTGAGTTTTCTTCTTGAGATTTTCATAAATTGTACCTTTTCCCCTTTCTCAATTTCTTACTTTCTGACTGCCACCACTTTGAAGTGAACCCCCTAGGGCTGGACTCAAATCTTTTTCAGCTTCCTCCAACTCTGGGTTATCTAGTTTAGCCCTATATACAAGCTAGTACCCTGCCTCAATTTCCTTTGTTCATCAGTATCCTGACTGAACACTGCTGCAGTGCAGCACACAGTCACCCCAGGAAGCATCTGCTATTAGATACCTCTACCCCCTCTTCTGACATAGAATGGATAGATGGTGGAATTTAATTCTACTGTTCATTGCCACAGAATGCTGGAGTGAGGTCAGAACCAAGGTATTCTATCACAAATTACTGCAGAAGCAAGAAAATTGCTGGTTAGATATTAGAGCATAATACAACAGGTATGGTAGTGTCATTCTATCAGTCTGTGGTGGCTTGTGGGAGGGGGACTACTGAGTAATTATTTTAGGTATTAGCCTATATATTGATATGGTGATTGTACAGGCTCTAGGAGATTGGGACCTGGGTAATGACTAAATCATTTAATTTGAAATTTACTCAGAGGTATGGCAAACTGAGAGCAAATGGTGAGAACTATGATTAGGTGCAGCAGAGATAAATACATGAAGCACATTACTGATGAGACTATGCAGAATGAATACAAATAAAGGATGGTTAGTTCCTCTTTTATTATTTTAGTAAGGCATAATTTTTCAATATTGTTTAATTCCAGAAATAAGTTTATGCAGAGTTGTAATGTTTTTTATGTTTTTTTTTATTATATAGATGCAGATAATGATTGTGTGTATGTGTATTCTCAGATTGTTTTAATTCATTAGGTTGTTATTTCATGAAACTTTTTTTTGCTTTTTGGGAGGGGGGAAGGCAGGGCAATTGGGGTTAATTGACTTGCTCAATGTCACATGGTTAGTAAATATTAAGTGTCTGAGGCCAAATTTGAACTCAGGTCCTCCTGACTCCAGGGCTGGTGATCTTCACTGCACCACCTGGTCACCCCTTCATGAAAATTCTTGATGCCTTAACCTGTGAAAACAGTTATAGTTACTTTACCTCTTGTATATGATTCTTATATTGAGGAGATCTGATAGTTTGGGAGACTTGGAGAAAATGTCTAGTCTGCTCACTTTTTAATTTCTACTTCAGCTGTTTCAATTAAATGTCCCATTTTTCTCATTTTTTTCTTCTAGGTTAATATTAATTCCTTTCTTTACTCTAGATTGTCAAAAGTATGGCTGTGAATAGCTAATTAAATGACTCCCGTAGCAATAGCAAATAATTTTTTTTTGTTTTAAACATAATCCAGTTAGTCAGACATTAAGCATTTAATAAGTGCCTACTAAGTGCTAGGCAGTGTGCTAAGTAAAAGTGATTAAAGACAGTCCCTACCTTCAGGAGTTCACAGTTCAAAAGTTGGGACAACAACAACAAAAAAACCAGTTCTTTTCAAGCAAGGTATATACAGGACAAAAAGGAAATAGTAACAGAGGGAAGGGACTTGAATTAGGAGGAGTTAGGAAAACTTCTTTTAGAACGTGGGATTTTAGTTGGGGTTTGAAGGAAGCTAAGAATTCCAAGAGGAGGAGATGAGGAGGGAAGGCATTTCTGGCCTGGAGGACAACCAGAGAAAATGCCTGAAGCCAAGAAATAGAAGGTCTCGTTTGTGGAACAGCTAGGAGGCAAGTTTCATTGGATCAAAGAGTATGTGACAATATGTAAGGTATCATAAGACTGGACAGGATAGTGTGAGGGGAGCATATAACGAGTTAGTGGTATAGTGCCCCTCCCCCATGACAATCTGGAAAATCTGCATAAAAATTTTTGTTCCTTTATACCAGAGAAGTCTGAATTTTTTTCTTTTTCTTTTATGGGATGTTTACAGTACATTATTGCAAAATTTGGGTTAAATATTTGGCCATATACTATATTGTATAATACTGTACATATTTTTATGCATTTCTGAGTTTCTAAACATTTTCTGCATTGTCTTCTGGTCTTCACATGTCATCTGTGGTTTCCCTGAAACTCTCCTCCCCTGCCAATTCTCATTTAATTTTTTATGCTGATCCTTGATACATTGAAACTGCTATAGGGAAAATTGTGATATGGAAGGAATAACTGTATTTGCTTCTGGGATGATATGGAGCTGCTGGAGTTTATTGAGGGTGAGGAGTGTGTGTGTGTATGTGTGTGTGTGTGTGTGTGAGAGAGAGAGAGAGAGAGAGAGAGAGAGAGAGAGAGAGAGAGAGAGAGAGAGAGAGAGAGAGAGAGAGAGAGAGAGAGAGAGAGAGAGAGAGGGTTGGATCTGTACTTTAGGAAAACCACTTTGGTGGCTAATTGGAGAATGTATTAGACTTGGGAGAGACTTGAGGCATGCAGACCCATAAGCAGGCTATTGCAATACCCTAGGGTGGTGGCAATATTGAAGGAGGAAAGGGGGTATATTGCAAATATGAAAATAACAAGCCTTGGAAACAGATTGGATATGGTATTGGGTGAGAGATGGTGATGAGTCAAGGATAATACCTAGGTTGTGACAGTGGGAGACTGGGAGGATGGTACTGCTTTCAGAAGTAATTTGGAAATTTGGGAGGTGGAGGATTTAGGGAGAAAAACAATGAATTAAATTTTGGTCATGATGAGTTTAAGATGTTTGTTGGACATTCACTTTGAAATTTTGAAAGGCAGTTTGATATATGACTGAGGTCAGTGAAAGTGTTTAGGATGGGATAGATAAATTTGAGAATTATCAAAATGAAATAATTAAATCCATGGGAGCTAATGAGATCACCAAATGAAACATTATTAAGGGAGAAGAGAAGAGAAGAGAAGAGAAGAGAAGAGAAGAGAAGAGAAGAGAAGAGAAGAGAAGAGAAGAGAAGAGAAGAGAAGAGGGACCAGGACAGAGCCCTGTGAGACACTCATTATTAGTGAGCCTGACCTAGGTGATGATGCAGCAAAAGAGTGATCTGATATTTAAAAAGAAAGCCAAGTGAAAGCAATGCTCCAACAACCCAGAGAGAAGAGAGTATGAAGGAGGAAAGGGTAATTGACAGTCAGAGGCTGCAGAGATGTCATGAATAATGAGGATTGAGAAAAAGCCATTGGACTTGGCAATTAGGAGATCATTAGTAATTTTGAAGTGAATAGTTTTGGTGGAATGAAATTACAAGCTAGATTGTGAGAGATTAAGGAGAGAGAACAGAGGAAATAGAGGCACATCTTGTAGATAGCTTTCTCAAGAACCTTAGCAATAAAGGACAGAAGAGATATGGGATGATAGTGAAGATGGAAGGATCATTTGAGGGGTTTTTGAGGATGGGAGAGACATGGGCAATTTTATAGGTGTAATAGTAATGGAATTTAAAGATCCCCTGTATTGGCTTGGTTGAGTGTTAAAACCCAGAGCTTGTGAATCCCCCTTGTGGGATGGACTAGTTGACAGGAAAAGAGAGGGCTGAACTTGGAGGAGCTGGTGATGTGGATTTAGAGAGGCACAAGCAGAGAGAGAGAGGCAGAAGAATTTTTTGGAAGAAGCATCATGGAGGCAGAGAGATGGAGAGGATTGCTGAGGGCCAGTTTGAGCTGCCCAGGACTTTGGAGAGCTGCCATCCAGAGTTACCAAGGACTGAGGAGACATGGCTGTGATGCCAGTACTTTGTCTTTCTGTTTTGATGTTGTTTTGCCAGATTCTTCTGTTGGTGAAGGACAGTGCTGTTGTTGCAGAGGTCTGGAACCTTTGGTTCAGAAGCCCTGAAGAAGGATTTTCTTGTTGTATGTTTACAGAAATCCTGGAAGAGGTTCTTGCTGATATTTTCAGGGGTCCTAGGACTGTTCTGCAGATAGAGAATGAATTAAGGAGGACACTGGCAATGTATATTGTGGCCTTGTTAAGCTTTGTCTCCCCAGGAACAGAGATCGCTGAGAACTTGCCTCAGGTGAACATGAAGAGAAGACTTCCCTTTGGGTATTAAATGCTGTGACAATATCTTAAGCTTGTTGTAACTCTGGGGTAGATGGTCCATTCAGTTGTGATTTAGGGGTGGGAAACTTTTCACTTTTTGTGCTCTGTGATTGACCAAATGAATGTACTTTGTTTATGATTAGAAACTAATCTCCATTTGAGAAGAGGGTCTTTGGGATTGACTAAATGAATATACTTCCCAGGGGCAGAGTAGTACTTAGAAATTGGTTGAATTACACTTGGTGAATGCTGTATTTTGAATTATGCTGTATTTTGATTTTCTCTGTTCTTAATTTGTCATTGAATAAAATGGAGCGTGGCTACACTGGTATTTTGAACCTTGGAAGTTGCCTTTGCTTGGCATTACAATAGGCAGTAGAAAAGTGGCCAGTGGTAGACAGAGAGAAATTAAAGGTAAATGATAAACTGGGGATGACACAGGACACAGGAGAAGATGGGGTGGGATGGGATGGGATGATTTATACAGGTAGAGGGATTAGCTTTTTTAAAAAGCAGATCCACTTTCTGTGAGATAGGTATGAGGGAGGTAATAGTGGAAGAAAGCATATGAGTGGTAGAGGAAGAGGGGACATGAGGGAAGTCATGGTGAACAGCCTCAATCTTTAAGGTTCTCAACTGTGAGGGTAGGGGGAAGACGAGTCATGGGAAGGTGTGAGGAGGGATGAAAAGGTTTGGAAGAACTGCTATGGAGAGTGTGATAGTTAACAAAAGATTGTCTAGCAACAGTGAGGGCTCACTTCAGCTTATATAACAAACTTGTAGTGGACCCAGTCAGAATGGTATGACCTCTATGGTTATTCAGTAGCATGTGTGAAAGGGCAAAGGCCTTTTTGGTGGGAGTGGTCCAAGATTGATATTTAGTAGGATGCAATTAGTATTATGATAAGGGGGTCAGGAACTTGATAGGAGATGACAGTGTAGAGTTATACTGGTTCACAAAGGGGTCAAGATAAGGAAAAGAAGATAGAGTGGCTAGTTCAAGGACTATGGCCTGATAGAGAAGTGAAAATTTGAGAAATTTCATCCAAATGTAGATGAAAAATAGCATTTTGTATAGGAGGGGAGACAAAAAGGTAGAAATCCAATAGATTATGGTCAGATAAGAGGATGTCAGAATTCTTGAACATGGAGGTGGTACCTTTGCAGCTGATGGCAAGATCAAAGATATGACCATCTTTGTATTTGATTCAGGTGGGGTAGAGAAGTATGTCATGGGAAGTGAGTAAGTTGAGGAACTGAATGCCTAGGATATTTGAAGGAGTCTTTGTGTATGTTGGTATGAATGTAGGAACTGGAGAGCTGAGAAAGATTGCAAGTCAGATACTGAATTCACTGAGGAAGGAAGGGTAGCGTCTTAGTGGTTTTAGACAATAACTATCAGGATTTGATTGGGTGAAAGATGTGGATTATATGTTGTATGGAGCCCAAAGGAGGAGAGGCTGCCGGGTGATGGACATGGATATAATTGGTTTCTTCTATCTCTCTGCCTCTGTCTTTGTCTCTGTCTCTTTCTCCTTCTCCTTTTCTACTTTTCTTCCCCTCCACCCCTTGACAATTTATTTAGTATTCTCTATCGCAAAATAAACATGATGGAAAGACATGAGGATTCTGTTTAAGACATTGGCCTATCTCATTTCTTGTTCAAGGTCACACAGATAGTTTGTAACAATTTGCATTTCCTAAATACAAATCCAATTATCCTTTCCCTAAATAATACAGCTAGTGGCATCTTTGAATAGTATCTACTCTGGGGAATTAAGGGAAGATTAAACTTTGAATAAATATCATTAATGGCACATTATCTTACTATTAATTCCACTGACACCCTTACTTATCCAAATACAATTTTGCTATGTGGGGACATAAAAGCAAGTTTTCTTCACTTTTGGGAGTAAATGGGTTTCTAAATGTGTTTATACATTGAGAAAAAGAAACTGACAACTAATAATAAAGCATTTATTTAGTTAATTTATAGGTATCAATGGATTAGGTACTGAGAGATCTGCATTATTATTTATTGATAAATGTCACAGGATCATAGAAGCATAGAGTTTAGAGTTAGAAAGAGTACTACAAATTATCTAGTCCAACCCCCTCACTTCATAGATAAGGAACCTGGGTCTTAAAGGGGTAAGATGTTTTGACCAAGGTCAGACAAGTAATAAGATGAAAACTCAGAAATCAAACCCAAGTTCTAAGACTTTGAAGCCAATGTACTTTTCTATTACAACAATCTGTTATCCTTACTATATTAACATAACCACCTGAATTATTATTCTTAATTACATTCTGAATCTAAAAATGAATTCATCACCAATACTATATAGTCATTTGGATGTGAAACTGTGTAGAATTATATAGCATTATAAAGATACCTCTACCACTGCTTTATACAGATGTTGCTCCTTCCTAAATAAAAGGATTTTTGACATTCTTTACTCCCTGCTCCACACATAGTAATGGCAACATAATTTTGGTTGGTAGTGTAAAAAATATGTGAATTTCTTCCCTTTATTCCTTTCCCTTTCCCTAAGCTTAATCTATTTTCCATTTCAATTGATATTCTATTTCTTTAAAAGCAGAGAACAAAGTTCTGAGCTGCTTAATGTGTGAGGGTGATAAGCAATTGTAAGATGTAAAAAAAAAAGTAAAATAATTGAAAAGCTATTAATATGGATATTCTTCAACATTCCCATGCAGAAGATACCATGCCTTCCACATCTAACTGAAAGAATAAATCAGTTTTATACTTATTCTTTATTTTTCTTTCTGTTTACTTTAACTAACTTTGAAAGGGTTATATGGAATTCTCCTGCAATTATTGTATCATTATTGTCTATGTCTTCTTTTTAATGATTAATTTTAAAAAATAAATTTAAATCTTCAGCATTTAATAAATATGTATTTAGTGCTAGAATTAATATTATTTCTTTTCTCTGGTAATTTTAAGCATAAGTTACTTTCTCTTGAAGATGTGAATTTGCTGTGAATTAAAAAATATGTTTATGACTTAAATGTTTTTTATGCGCCACAAATATGGAAGATTTTTCTTACCCATTCTGCCATTCTTTTTACTTGTATTGCATTGTTTGCTCTATTTACCATTAACACTGCTGATTTCCTTCCTTTATTTCTTTTGTATTTCCCTCTCCCTTTTCATTATAAATAAAGAGTTTGTCCCTGGAATTAGATTTGTTTATTCTCTCTGATGCTAGATTATTCCCACAAATACTCTGCTTAACATATCTACCACCCTACTTTCATTTACCTGTCTTATACCAAGTTCCTTAAATTTATTTATTTTGTGAAGTTCTCATTTCTCTTTGCTTCTTAAATTTTGCCTCTCTCTCCCTTTTTTGACTCCGTCCTGTGCATTTCCAGTTGTAGTTCAAAACTGTTATTCTCTGCCATCCCTACTTAGTTTAAGTAACAGAATTTTATAGCACTATTTCCCAAGAGTTTTCCTCAGCATCACTCTCCTCTTAAATTCTGTTACTTTTTGGTTTATTATACATTCTGTTTTCTAATTTGTCACTTGGATTGTTCCTTATCATTTCTTGTTCTATCCTTCAACTGCCTAGAGGTTCTGTAGTACTTCCTCTATCACATTTTACAGTTTTTACAGTTGTTTTTCTTTATATTATTGTTGCATATTTTTTTCTCCTGATCCTACTCCCTTAATTCTTCATTAGTTTATAAAAAATTTTCAAATTTGTCCATTTTTATAATATTTATGATATAGTATACATTGTTCATCTCATTCTTCTCATTTCACTCTGCATCAATTCATATAATTTTTTTTAAAGCAATCAGGGTTAAGTAACTTGCTCAAGGTTACACGGCCAGTTATTTCTGGGTGTGGTGCTAAGTATCTGAGCCCGGATTTGAACCCAGGTCATCCCGACACTGGAGCCAGTGCTCTTACTTGCTTGTGCTACCTGGCCGCCCCCTCATATAATTCTTTCTAAATCTTTTTTGAAATAATCTGTTTCTCCATTTCCAGTTTTTTATTCAATTTATTTTATTTTTGGTTTCAAATTCTCTCCCTTATTCTGCCCTGTCTCACCCATTGAGAAGGCAAAAAAGACAAAATCCATTACATATATGTATAGTCATATTCAAAACAAATTGGCACATTAGCCACATTCTCCCTACCTTCCTCCCCCAGTAATAAAAAGGAAGAAAGAAAAGATAATACATTTTAATATTCATTCTTAGTCCATCTTCCATATATCTGGTGATGGATATCATGGTACATCATGAGTTGTTTCAAACTGTGGTTGGTCATTGTGTTGCTGAGAGTTCCAAAGTCTTTCAAAGTTAATTATCTTTAACAATATTATTGTTATTGTATAAACTGTTCTCATGGTTTTGCTTGATTTACTTTGAATCAGTTCTTACAAGTCTTCCCAAGTTTTTCTAAAACCACCCCAGTCATCATTTTTTTAATAGCAAAATGTTGTTCCATTCCATTTATACCACTGTTTATTCATAGTATTCTTAAATTATTTGAATTTACTTTCCTTCATACCTAAATGTTATCCTCCTTGCTGAGTGGAAATTTTGTTGTTTGTTATGTAAGCTAAGAAATTTATTCACTACATGATGTAGAGTTTGTAAGTGTATATTCATTCAAACTATCTTAATAATGAGAAAGGTCTTAGGAGTTATAAGTATCACCTTCCCATGTAGGAATATAACATTGGAGATTTCTCTTTCCTCTTTACCTCTTTATGTTGTTATTGAATCTTGTATTTGAAAATCAGATTTTTCCATTCAGCTCTGGTCTTCTCATCAAGAACATTTGAAAGTCCTCTATTTCAATAAATATCCATTTTTTAATTGAAAGATTATACTCAGTTTTGTTGGGTAGGTGATTATTGGTTATAATCTTACCCCCTTTGCCCTCCAGAATATCATATTCCAAGTCCTCTGATCATTTAATGTGGAAACTGTTAAATCTTGTGTTATCTAGACTGTGGCTCCATGATATTTCAATTGTTTCTGACTGCTTGCAATATTTTCTCCTTGACTGGGAGCTCTGGAATTTGGCTATAATATTCCTGGGAGTTTCAAATTTGGGATCCCTTTTAGGAGGTGATTAGTGAATGCTTTCAATTTCTATTTTAGTGTCTGGTTCTAGGATATCAGGACAGTTTTCCTTGATGATTTCTTGAAAGATGATGTCTGGGCTCATTTTGATTGTGGCTTTTAGGCAGTCCAGTAATTCTTAAGTAATCTCTTCTGGATCTATTTTTCAAGGCCAGTTATTTTCCACTGAGATAGTTCATGTTTTCTTCTATTTTTTTTTTCATTCTTTCGATTTTATTTTATTGTTTCTTGTTGTCTTATGGAATCATTAGCTTGCACTTATCCAATTCTAATTTATAAGGAATTATTTTCTTCAGTGAGCTTTTGAACCTTTTTTTCTTTTTGGCCAGTCCATTTTTTTAAGGAGACCTTTCTCCAATGAATTTTCATACCCTTTTTTCCATTTGTCCACTTCTACTATTTTTAGGAGCTCTTTTCTTCAGTTGATTTTTGTGCTTCTTTTGCCATTTGGCCTATTCTAGTTTAAAAGGTATTATTGTCTTTAGTATTATTTGTGCTTCCTTTTCATGATTTTCTTGTATCACTTATTTCTTTTCCCAATTTTTCCTCAATCTCTATTATTTGATTTTTAAAATTCTTTTTGAGCTCTTCTAGGGCCTAAAACTAATTTACATTTTTCTTAGAGAATTGCATGTAGCTGCTTTGATTTTGTTGTCTTCTTCTGTGTCTGTGTTTTGATCTATTGTCACAATACTATCTTTCTATGGTCAGGTCATTTTTTGTTGTTTTGGTCATTTTTCTATTTCTTGACTATTTCTTGACTTTTAACTTGATGTTAAAGTTGGGCTTTGCTACCAGGGTAGAGGGAGCACTATAAAAAGCTTTCAGATTTTTGTGGAGCCATTTTCAGTGCTATTTCTGGGTGTCTGTAAGTTTTCAATTCTTCCGAAGTGGTATGATCTATGGAGACTTTTCTTTATTATTCTCCTGGCCTCTGCTGTGGTCCATGAGGAATCACAAGTACTCTTTTCCACCCCGGAACTGTGATGAGCATTCCTGTTCCTGCTAGTCCTCCCCCCTCACTCTGGTACTAAGACTCAGAATTGTGAATGGGCAATGCAACTGAGTCCTGCTTCCCATGCCAAAAATCTTTAACTGTAACTTTCTGATCAGTTGTCTGACCCCCTTTATCATCTTTGGACTGAGATCTCCAGAAACTACAGCTGTCTTTGATTCATTCTCCCCCATGACCTGCTGGCTCGCTGACTGGACTGTACTTCACTTGGCTTCAGGGACACAGAGTCTTGATGGAAACTAACTAGATTTTCTTGTGCTGGGAGATTTTTTTCACCCTATCCTTTTGCTAGTTATGTCACTCAGGAATTTGTTTTCTAGTATTATATTAATTTTGTTTATTAGAGCTAAGGTAAGTCTCTACCTTTCCTCTGCCATCTTGACTTCACCGTCTCCTGTAACAGTTAAAATTAAAGTAGACCCAAGGCCCAAAGTTTTGATCCCAATCACTTTATTAGTATAGTGTGAACTTACCAATAAATAGGACTTCAGCTTCCCTAGCAAATCTATGACCCCGAGGGAGAGGAAAATTTTATTTTATAGTTTTGGGGAGTAAAGAAAATAGGAAGGCTATCAGTTTCCAAACATGTAGAGAACTGAGTCAAAATCATAAAAATAAAAGCCAATCCCCAGCTGATAAATGATAAAAAGATAATATTGGTTTTCAGATGAAATAATCAAAGCTATCTAGAGACATATGAGAAAAATACTCTAACTCACTATTGATTGGAGAAATGCAAATCAAAACAGTTCTGTGGTGCTATACCTATTAGATTGACTAACAGGACAGAAAAGTTAAAGAATAAATGTTGCAGGGGATGTGGGAAAAATGACACTTTAATGCACCATTGGTGGGGTGGTGAACTGATTCAACCATTCTGTAGAGCAATTTGGAATGATGTACAAAGGGATATAAAACCATACCCTTTGACCTAGCAATAACACTACTAGGTCTGTATCCTAAAAGGATGAAAAAAACAAAAAGGAAAGGGCCTATATGTACAAAATATTTATAGCAACTCTTTTCTGGGGGTAAAGAATTAGAAGCTAAGAGGAAGCCCATCACTTGGGGAATGGATGAACAAATTATGGTATGAGACTATGATGGAATACTATTGTGATGAGCAGGATACTCTCAGAAAAAAAAAAAAAACATGGAAAGACTTGCATGGACTGATGCAAAGTGAAATGCACTGTGTACAAAGTAACAACAATATTTTATGATGATCATCTATGAATGACTAAGCTATTCTCAGCTATACAATGTTCCAAGAAAACTCTGAAGGACTTATAGTGAAAAATGTTATCCATCCCCAGAGAAAGAACTGATGGTTTCCGAATACAGATTGAAGCATACTTCTTAAACTTCCTTTTTCTGGAGTTGTTTTGGTCTTTGTTTTCTTTCACAACATGACTATTATGGATATGTTTTGCATGTCTACATGTGTATAAACTATATCAAATTGCTTGCCTTCTCAATGAGGGAGAGATTGGAGAATGAGGAAGGGAGAAAATTTGGAACTCAAAGTTATAAAAATAAATGTTAAAAATAATTTTTACATGTTACTGGGGAAAAATAAAACACTAAATAAAAGCTTAAAAAAAGAAAATAGGAAAGCTAGAATTTTAGATGGAAGAAAACATGATTGGATGGAAAACTGAAATTGGATAACTAACCAGACATCTTTGAAGTATAGCTTGGTGGTGTAGTGATGCTACACCAGACTTCCTAGTGTCTACCTCCATCCTTTAAGGGGAACAGATTTCCTTGACACAAGCATAGAATAGTGATTAACAGGA
Organism: Petaurus breviceps papuanus; assembly: GCF_028583685.1. Lineage (NCBI taxonomy): Eukaryota > Metazoa > Chordata > Mammalia > Diprotodontia > Petauridae > Petaurus > Petaurus breviceps. The sequence goes on along the minus strand of NW_027187374.1, from coordinate 3,532,603 downwards.
GAACTAGATTTGTAAACTTAACACATTATATGCCAACTAAATTTATGAATTAAGTTCAGAGACAAAGAATCATGATGTAGGAAGTTATGGGGGGGGAATCAATTAATTGTAAATAGGATCAATTTAAAAAGAAACAATCAATCTGATTATTTCAATCCTTACATTATCTATGTGCATTCTGCCTTCAAAGTCACTTGCTTTGGATTATATAAAATTTCTCTATTCTTTTAAAGTTGTTTCTTTTTGCTTTACTTCTGTAATATGTTCAAATAGTTCTACACCTTTTTGTTTCAAATATTTCAATCTTTCGGTGATTCTACATTAAAAAACCAGAATCCTTCACTGTGTTTTCTAAATTCTATACCCTCTTTTCCATTAATTCTGAGTTGAGAAGTCTAACTTCTGACCTAATTTCATTTCCAATATCTTCTCTTTTTAATTAATTAATTAATTTTTAGTTTTCAACATTCATTTCCACAAGGTTTTGAGTTATAAAATTTCTCCCTCTCACCTACCCCCCACCCCAAGATAGTGAGCCTACTGAATACCCCTTCCCCCAATCTGTTCTCTCTTAAATCCTCCCCCACCCCTCCTAATTTTCTAGTAGGGCAAGATGGATTTCTATACCCCAGTGCCCATATATCTTATTTCCCAGTTGCATGTAAAAACAATTTTTTAAACATTTGTTTTTAAAACTTTGATTTCCATTCTTTCTCTTCTTCCCTCCTCACCCACCCCCACTGGGAAGACAAGCAATTCAATAGAGGTTGTACATGTATAGTTATGCAAAATTCCATAGTAGTTATATTGTGAAAGACTAACTATATTTCCTTCCATCCTCTCCTGTTTCCCACTTATTCCATTTTTTCCTTTGACCCTGTCCCTTTTCAAAATGTTTGCTTCTAACTACCCACTTTCCCAATCTGCCCTCCCTTCTATCATCCCCCCTCTTATCCCCATCCCCCCTACTTTCCTGTAAGATAAGATACCCAATTGAGTGTGTATGTTATTCCCCCCTTAAGTCAAATTCAATGAGAGTAAGGTTGACCCACTCCCTCTTACACCTCAGTTATCTTCTCTTAAAAACTTTCTCTTTGTAACTATTTGGGAATTTCTTGCTGTATTGTCATGAACTTTTAGCATCCACTGAATTTCTTTTTTCATTGGGAATTTTTGATTCAGACCTCTCCAGGAAAAAGTCAAAAATATTTTTCTTTTTGTTCCGCCTTCTCTTTGCATTTCTCTTTCTTTTTCATATAATTTATGAGCCTCTCTATGGACTTAATGTACTTATGAGCTAGGTTTACATTCGTGATTGCTTCCTTTAACTTTAGTTTTTATCCTCGTGTTTTCACATTCTTTTCTTGTTTACATTTTCATAATTTAATTTCTCCCTCTAAGAATTTTCTCTTGTCTTCATAGCTTTCCCATGTTATTTTTCTCCCCTAGTTCAGGCTTGGTGGAAAGAGCACAGGACATGGCTACTGCTATCTTTTCAGGTCTTTTGCCTATGGCAAAAACATCCCTTTTCTTCTGCTTGCATCATTTGCTCTACCTCCAAAGATGTATTCACTTTTTTTTGGTTGGCTGGGCAGAATCATTATAATTTTTTATGAAATATGAGAGTCTCAGGTTGTCACTCCTGCGGGTAGGGGAGGAACAAGATAGGGATCTCATAGTTGAATTCCAAAGCACAATCCTATGAAAAACTTGCTATAACTGCACCCAAAACAGAGGTATGGGTTGAGTATTGAGGCTACTCAGTGGGAAATCTAAGGATTATACTTACCCTATGTTATTTCATGAGGTTTTATTATTAGTATGATTATGATTATTATTTCATAGCTTTTTAGTATTTCTTCCTTTTTCTTTTGTTTTCATCTTTCGTTTTCATCTTTAGTTAATCTACATCTGATTCATAATTCCTTTTTCTGAGGCTTTGGTATTGCAGAGGTTTGTAGAAATTCCTAATTTGCCATCCTGTTGATTACCCAAACTGGCTCTTATACACATGTGCAAACACACACACAATTTCTATGTATTTTTATTAGTAATAATTTTATTCTAGCATGACCCTAATGGAGCATATTTTTAATTCCTTGTATTTATAAATTTTATTGAACTGTAATGTTAATATTCCCCTAGTAAGGATTGTCCCTGACATGTATCTTTAGGGTATGGTTCTGTGGTTCAAAGGGAGATAGAGTGTACATCTCTACCCTCTCCTTCCTGTCCCAACTATTCTCCAAGGGAGTCATTAATTCCTGACAGGTAGAGGTTGAAGCCAGAAGCATAACTACTCTGCTACCTCAGAGAAAGAGAGAGAGAGAGAGGAGTACTAGACTAGGATTATATCTGTCTGTTCTCTTAAATATTATTTGTCTAGGGGATGTGATTTTCAAGTTAAATATAACTTCTGATCATTTTCATAAAGGTTTATATCCAAAGGTTGACTTAGTTCCCAGCAAATACCAGTTTCACAATGAACACACATAGGAAGTTAGCAAAGAAATCTATTTATTCAAGTCCATGGCAAAACAGAAATTAGAGAAAGTATATATGGGAGAATATAATATCATACAATATAGAGTGAAGTTCTCCCATTGGGAGTGAGGTAACTCAGCTCAACCAAGAGAGAGAATCCTACATCTTATCCAAAGGGGAGTTACCTGAGGATAAGGATGTAATGGACACTGCCATCTCCTCTCTTGCTTATTCTCAGTCTTTTCCTTCAACACTAGGAAGAGGGGTTGGAATATCCATTTTCTCTGTCAAAGCTGGAAGCCCGAAGCACCAAAGTAATCATAGAAGCTAAAGAAAATGAAACACTCCAAGAATGAAGAAATGAAATATTTCCTCTACTCAGCTCTTGCCATCTTCACCCCACCTGTCATGTAGGTGCAGGGCACTGGTCTTCCCCAAGGAAGAGAGAGTTCCCTGCTAATGGCTTTTTCCCTTGGGTTATATTCTATGATCCTTCAGCATTTTGAAAAATTTCAATTTATGTTATCTTTCACTTTTTTTTCAAATATCCTATAGTAGCCATTCTGTTAATCTCTATTTGGCTCTTGTCAAAAATCAATCAAATGTGAATTTTTCCTTTTTCTTTATTAGGATAGAAAATCCTGCCTTTCTTTGTAGTAGGGCACAAATAGTTCATTTTTTTCCCTCAGAATAGCAATCTTTTAAGTGTAACTTTCTCACTGTGAATTTAATTAGGACTCTACATTTAATTAAGAATCCCTATCCTTCCCCACACATTAACACGAATACACACACACACACATACACACACACACACAAACTACTGCTACTTTTGCTACATTGACAGAACTGAGAGAAGGGAAATGGCCAACAGTTTGAAACCTTGTTAGAAATTTATGAAGTGCTAAAATGTTTTACTCCCAGAGGCTGGTTTGCCATCTGTCACTAGCAAGCTATTCACTGTCTGCCTCTGAATGTTCATGTGCTTGCAAGGGTATGAGGTACTGAAGGCTACAACAGGAACATGTAGGTTGTTTTGTAACTTAGACCCTCCATAATTAGCACTTAGAACAAATGAAACAGAACAGAAACAAACACCCCAGGCCCATTTCTCAGAGCTGACATAAAAGGCAGACAGGGAGGGAGGTATCCTTCCATATGACTCAGTTCATGCCTAGCAATGACTGGGTGAACTGTGATCTTTACCCTCTGTGTGTAGTAGGAAAGAAAGAGACTGGCACAGTCTTCCAGTTTTAAAGATGTGGCTTATTTTGACTACATAACCAATCAAGGGAGGCTACCCCTACGAAGCAGAATGCTTCCATATTATATAATCCAGGCATGGCCAGACAAGCCTGTTTACATAATTCATCAGAAAGTCATTTTGCTTTCCTACTCATCTTTTTCTTGGGAATGCCTTTTTTTTCTGCCTCCTGTACAATATTGTGAACCTCCATCCATAGTTCTTCTATTTACTAGATCTAATTCCTTAAATCTATTCACTTCTACTTCATATTCATAAGGTGTGCTATTTAGGTCATACCTGTAAGGTCTGATGGTTTTCCCTACTTCTTGAATTTAAGTCTGAATTTTATTATAAGAAGCTTATGATCTGAGTCATAGTCAACTACTGGTCTTGTTTTAACTGACTGTAGAGAGTTTCCCCACCTTTGACTGCAAAGTATATTACCAATCTGATTTCTATATTGACCACCTGATGATGTTCATGTATAGGTTTGCCTTTTGGGTTGTTGAAAAAGAAAAAAAAATGAAAAAGAGTGAGTTATCTTGGCAAAACTCTGTCAGTCTTTGACTTGCTTCTTTTTATACTCAAAGACTAAACTTGCCTGTTATTACAATTACTTTATCCTATATATAGTGATGGAGCAAGGTGTCATTTCATCTCATTGTTAGTCCATCTGAAAGTGGGAAAAGGAGTATCCAGTTAATGCTAATGAAGTGGATCCTATGACTCAGAGAGATGACTCAGCCATATCCTGGGGAGATGAAAAAGGGAAAAGAGCTCAGCAGTTATAGGCAAGAAGGAGAGAGGAGGAAGTCTATGATCACTTTTACCATATCTAGCTATTCTTCTCCCCCCCTATAATTTATAGCTTATGCATCAGCTCCTTGCTGTAAAGTTCCATCTTAGCAGTCACAAGTAAGTCCATAGATAATTAAGCTGGTGCCAAGCTATCATAAAAAATAAGAATCTTGAATGTGTAGTACCTGGCCAAGAGAAAAGTTAAGGTATTGGAGTTGCCCCTAAAGCTCCCAAACTGCAGTTTTTGACCACATGTGGTCAATTGTTTTCTCAAATATAAGTGAATCATTCTTCTTCAACATGTCTAAAATACAAATAATTATTCCTTTCCAAGCCTCCCATGCCACTGATTTTCCCTTCTTTTTAATCTCTTCACCCCTTTCTGGATATAAGGGTACCACAATTCTTCAGGTCACCCAGATTGACAACCTAAGGGTCACATTCATCTTTTTTTACTCTCCTTTACCTTCCATATACACTCACGTGCTAAATATATATATATATATATATATTTTTTTTTGCTTTTTGGAAGGCATTTGGGGTTAAGTAACTTGCCCAAGGTCACATGGCTAGTTTTTGTGTTAAGTATCTGAGACCAGATTTGAACTCAGTTCCTCCTGAATCCAGGGTCGGGTGATCTACTCACTATGCCACCTAGCCGCCCCCAAATGGTTTCAGTTTTTGTTGTTGTTGTTGTTTTTCTTTGAGGGCATTTAGGGTTAAATGATTTCCCCAAGGTCACAGGACTAGTAAGTGTTAAGTGTCTGAGGCTCCATTTGAACTCAGGTCCTCCTGACTCCAGGGCCGGTACTCTATTCACTGGTCCACCTAGCTGCCATCAGGTGCTAAATCTTGTCAATTCTGCCTCCTCGGCACCACCCTATCATGACCTTTCACTTGAACAGGTGCAATAGTCTTCTAGACTTCCTGAAGTAAGTCTTACCTCTCTCCAATTCATTCTTACCATAGTTACCAAAGTGGTATCCCTATAGCACAGGTATAGATATGTCATACTCCATTTCAATAAACTCTGTGATTAGATATTACTTTTAAGATTAAATATAACCTGTTTGACATTTAAAGTCCTTTACAAGCTGCGTCACAATATACTTTTCCAGCCTTATCATAAATTATTCTCTTTCTTTCTTCCCAAAGCCCTCTTTGTTCAACACTTGGCATAGTTACAGGATTGTGGGGCCCTCAGCCAAGGCCACGCTTTTGTTTGGAACAAAAATAGGGGAAGAGGAAACTAAAAAGTAAGCTAAAGGAAATGTCAACTCTCAGGCAACAGCCTACAAGAGTTAGACTTAAAAATAGAGACCTGACAGAGTATAAGACCTTCCAATTTCACTTTTGCAACCTTTTCGTGAATATGCCCCCTTCTCTCCTGATACTGATGCTGCTCTAGTTCATGCCCTTATCAGGTCATTCCTGGACTATTGCAATACCCTGCTGATCTGTCTTCCTGACCCAAATCTCTCCCCATTCTTCCATTCACTCTTCCAATCCATCTTCCATTCATTCATCAAAGTTACTTTCCTAAAGCACAAGTCTAACCATGTCATCCCCCAAATACTCAACAGACTTCTAGGTCCTTCCTACATTTCCAGTCTTCTTTTATCTTACTACTCCCTGCTATATATTTTTCAACTTGGCTCCAGGCATTTTCTCTTTCTGTCACCCATGTCTGGAATTCTCACCATCCTCAATTCTGTCTGCTGACTTCTATGGTTTCTTTAAGTCTCATGTAAAATCCATCTATTACAAGAAGCCTTTCCCAAGTCCTCTTTATTCCAGTGACACCCCTTTGTTAATTATTTCCTATTTGTCCTGTATATCATTTGAAAATGGAAGTTTATGCAAAAGTTGCTCAGCTAGGCAGTGACCACTCTGAACCTCATTTACTCCCTCATTTGCATCTAAGGTGCAAAGTCATTTGCTAACTTTACCGCAGAATCAGGGGAATAGTTTTAAATAAAAGAAGCTACCTTAGTCATTTCAGGGAAGCCTATATTTGGACTGAGTTAATAATTATAGGATTCTCTTTAGAATCTTCTACTTTGCAGAAGCTTCCAAATGCTAGCAGAAACATGAATTCCCCCATTTTATCCACATAATATTTAATAAAATATTTTTTTTTCTAAAATGATGTGATTTTCCTTGTCCTGGTTTTCTTATAATTTGTACCCAGGCCCTCTATAGGTGATAGATCAAATGTGTTAATAATATATCATAATAATCTTATGCTCACAATCAAAATGAACAACCATGTTCATGAGAGAACAATCCCTTAAAGGACTAAAAAACTGAGTGTTTTCTTCAGAGTTCTAAATTTGAGAGGGTGTTGACATCTTGGGGTATATTTCTTCCTCCCAGTGGTTTCTTAACCAATTCTCTTATACCAGATAATCCTTCAGCATACAAACACTCATGATGGGTCTTTCTGTAGACAAACTCATTTAAGCACTCTAACCCCTTGATCACTCACCCCACATACAAAATTGCTGATTGCTCTGTGGTGATTTAACCAAATTATTTGAAAATAACCACAGAATCTACTGGATACTTTCTGTTTCTCACTGTATACTTTGAATGGTTCCTGCCTCCCCTCCCCCCCCATACACACTGCAATTTCTTTCTCTTTCTGTTCCTTCTCCTTATACTTTATCTAGCTCTTACTTCTCTGTGCCCCACTCCCAATCTATCTCCTCCTCTGAATATATATTTAATCACATACACACACCCCTCATGAATGTGAGTCAGGGTATATGGGATATTCACAGAGGGCTAACACCTCTGGTGTGAGGACTTGCTGAGTCCTTTTCAGGGATGTTCATCCACCTTTGGTGGCACTTAATTTTGGTACTTAACTCTTACCTGTGGCTCCAAGAAGATGTAGCTTCCAGCAGCCACATTAGAGTAAACCCTCTTAGATGGGCTAAATCAGACTGAGAGTAACCAACAGGCCTCAAATTCTCTGGTGAGTTAAGGGGATGTCTACCCCATGTATAGGAAGAGTTCCCCCTCTGGAATAAGTAGATGAGAACAATTTTTCCAATGGCCATGAAGGCAACTGAAGCAGGTGCTGCAGCACAATTAGGACTTGTTCTGATGTTGAAGCCACTGCATCTCGGGGCGATCACCAGTCGGACTTTGATGACTCTAGAAGAGAGAGTAAAACTCAACACTTTGCCTAACTTGACCTCAGAGATAAATCCACTTCACAAGGAAGTCAAATCATCACCCCGTGAAGTCATTGCCCCTCCTTGAAAATGAAGGGTGAGGCTGCTGCCTCCGCGCTCGCCTGCTGCAACGGAGCCGCCTCCTCCCAGGCCGCCACCTCCATCTCCCTCCAGCCCCCGCGGCTGGACCATGAAGACGGAGGCCCCCGCCGACAAGATGATGCGCACCCCTTAGTGCTCCCACTGCCGCAACCACGGCTTTTTGGTGCCCGTCAAGGGCCACCTGGGCAGGTGCCGCTGGAAGCAGTGCACCTGCGAGAAGTGCTACCTGATTACGGAGTGCCAGAAGATCATGGCCGCACAGAAGGTGCTCAAGAGGCAGTTGCAGGACGGCGACAAGCCGGAAGAGCCGCCTGGAGAGCCGCCCTGGGCGGCCCCGGGTCGGGGCCCGCGCCCTGCGCGCGCCCGCTGCCGCTGCCCATGCCCATGCCCGGACCCGGCCCCTGTCCCGTAGATGAGGGCCCCGACGGCCTAGCCGTCTTCTATGTGGGCGCCTGGCCCAGCCCCCCGGTGCTCTTCCAGTGGGGGCCGGGGAGCAACGGCGGGGGCGGCCACGTAGGCGCTGTGGAGGCGGCCCCAGGGGTGGGCGTTCGGGGCTTTGATGGCTGTTACAAGCCCGTGCCCCGGCGGGCGCTGCTGCTGCCCATGCCCATGCCTCTGCCCGCTCCGCTGCCGCCCCCGCCACCTCCGCTCACGGCCTCCACCTCGGCCTTCCCTAGCCCACCCTATGCTGACTTTGGGCACCCTTCCAACATTGCCCCAGAGTGCATGATGGGACCTGGATATCTGGAGAGAGAGCCGTCTAAAGTGTACCCTGGCTATGCCAACATGTACCACTACCGCCCATTCCCGCTGGGCCTCGTCAACCAGCCCAGCTATCGTGGCTGCCCCAGGGATTCCCCTCCAGAGGGGCTTCCACCATATCCCCAGCAACCACGGAGCAGGGACCTCTTCTTCTTTGCTAGATACTAGTGGAGACTTCAGACAAGGCTACTACCCACCGCTTCCTCAGTTCATCCCTCCAGGCTTTCTGCCAGGGATCCACTATATCGCCCCTCCTCTCCCACTGAACGTTCTGGCTGACACCAAAGAATCAACTGCTACCCTGACTGATGTCTCAGACTCAGGGGTGATGTGTGAGCACAGCCAGCTGTCTCCTCAGGAGCTGGGCCAACTGAGCACCTGGACGGGTCCTCGGGGCACACCCTGTACATGGGGAGAGGAAGTTGGCCCTGCCACCCGGCTGCACCACCAGGGGGCAAAGGGACAGGTGCCACCAAAGGGTGCTGACGGTCACTAGTTAAATGTAATGTTAGAAGTCTCCTTGACTCTGAATAATTAACCTGGGAAAAATGGGGCCCAGGGATGGCCAGGCTGGGGATGGAAAAGAGAGAGGAGAGGTGTGTTCCAATTGAGGGACGGGGAAAGGTGGTCTGACCTGGCTTGGGACTTCACTGGGCCAAGAATGAATTTAGTTTCCCCAGCAGAAGAGAGAAGGGGTGGGCCGGCCCCTAAGCTTCCCCAAAGATTAATTTGCCTATTCACTTGGCCCACCTTTCCCTTTTAGGATTTTGTAAGGGAGCAGATGTGGGCAGTCCCCAGCTCCCAGGGATGGAGACTATTTTCCCACCTTAGATTTCCTAATCACAGGCCAAAGACAAGAGTTGGGGGCAAAGGGGAAGGGGAGATGCAGCATCATTGGTTGAAATAATCATCTAGATGTAAGAAAGAGGGTCCTAACTCCCTCCCCTACTCAACTACCCAAACTCAGGACAAGGCCCTCCACTTTGCAGCCCCTGCTGGGACACCAGGCTGAGATGCCCCCTCTTCATGGGGAGCTAGTTGAGTCAGACAGAAATGTTTCTTGTTTAAGTCCGTTGTAAGGCACCATTTCTTCCGTTGAGAAATTTAATTCTCTTCCATGTTGAGCTATTTGCTGTTTTTATAGTGATTGCTAGGTGAGGAAGTTTGTTCCAGGGCACTGGTTTTGACCTCGACAAACAAAATGAAGCTGTATTCAAGCTTGTAACCTCAGCCTCCCTCCTGCTCTGCTGTGGGTGGACGGTTTACTGTTTCAATAAAAAAAAAAAAAAAAAGAAAAAATGAAGGGTGAAAGATGAATGACAAATGTAAGCTAAGGTGAATATGCACACACACATTTCATATATATGGTTATACACACATATATACATACATGTGTGTATACAAATTATACAATAGGGTCTGGATTTGTAACAATTCCATAATTATGAGGTGCCTTATATTTTTGGCCCCCAAAAGAGAGCAGAATGCTAAAAAAAATCTGGGGTTTTTAGCTTCCAGTCCTATTCTAACAAAGGTTCTCCTCTTTTAAGCAGCTCTCTTTGCTCTCCCACACCCTTGTCTCCTCAAACAAAGGATACCAGGCAACTCAAAAGAAAAAAAAAAAATTGGGTTTGTGCTCGCCCCTCCTCCTCCCTTCCCCCCACCGCCCAAGCCACAGCAGGGAATCACTGTCTGGTCAGGAGCACTGACTCTGACTTCTGGAAACAAACAGTAGGGGTCTTTTGGTCTTACCTCATTCAACCTGTTGTTCTTTAGATGAACATTTGTGAGGTAAAAGTTCAAGAGGTGAAAGCTCCTGAGACTCTGAGATGAAAGTTCCCGAGGTGAAATTTCTTGAAGCCTAGTCTGCTTCCCTTGGGAACTACTGGTTGTTGATTCAGTGGAATTGGCCTAGAGGTGTTTACACCTCATTCAGACCAAACCTTAACCCCAGGAATCTTCTCTGAGGTCCTCTCAAATTGTCATAGGAAGACAATGACTTTATCCCTTTGTTTTTGCTGCTCTGTTTTAACTTCATGGCGATTTTCTGTCGGTTTATTGAGGAAATCTGGAGAGCCTGGAAATTTCTGACCTACTCTACCATCTTCCGAGTATCCCTATTACAGGTATTTATAAAATAAGTATTAAAAATCTAATAAATGTAGTCTAACAAAATTTTAAAAAATTAAGTAGAAGTAAGGCAGGGGAAAGATCAGGACCACCCTTTCCTTCTATCAAGTTTTCCCTCAGCATTCCTACTACTGGAATGTGCATCCAACAAAAAAGAAAAAAAAAACATCACACTTCTTCCCTTGTTTATTTTAAGGTTACCTCTTAATGCTCTAAGAAAGGGAAGTTCTGGTATCCTGGTCACTGTCTTCCATAGTTGTGCTGTTGTCTTTGTCCTTACCCTCCTGTAGCTAAAAAAAATAATAATAATAAAAATAAAAATCTACCCACCCACCTCTACTGGGAGAGCTGATCTTGAATTCATTTCTGTTCTTTCCAAATTCTGGTAGCTGTCATTTACCAACCTCCAAGAAGTTCTTCTTTCCTCAGTTTTTTCAGTACCTGACAGAGAGTCTTTCCTCCCCAAATTCTGCCCTTTACTTTTTTTTTTTTTGTTCATTCTACTTTATCATATGAATTGGTACTTCGGTAGAAGCTCTTAACTTATCAGTTCCTCACATTATTCATTTCCCATCATGTCCTCTGTACCCTATCACAGATAATGTATAGGTAATAAGGGTTATACTTTGATAATGACATTTTGCATTAGTTTCCACTTCTGTGTTCATTAAGTCTGAAATTCCCTTTCAAGATAATAATCTGTTGTCATTACAATCCTCCCTCTATTTTGTAATCTCTTACTTCTTTATCCTCACCATGTCTTCCAATCACTTCATCCCTCAGTTTTTTTTTTCAAAACCATCACCTCTGTACTTGCTCTTCCCCATATGTACTATGCTCTTCTCCATATTCTCTTGGAGAATCAATTCCAATTTACAGAAGTCTTCTCTTGTGTCCCATGATGTCTTATCCTATAGAAGATCTTGCTTCAGCCTTTGATTACTCTCAACATCAGTTGTCTTCCCTCCTACTCAATCACCAATGAATTTAGCAGGGAAAAAATCACCAAACCCTGTTGAGTACACTAGAAATCATATACATATGTGTGTGTGTATATACACACACATATATGATCATTACTATTATATTATGATCGAAATTATTTATATTTATATATGATATATTCATGATGTTTATACACACATGTGTATGTGTGTATAAACATATATTTGTATATTAATACATACATGTGTGCACACATACACACATCTATTACACAAGCTCAACTGAATCTTCATTGTAGCAAGGCAATTTTTTTGTTTCTCCCTAAACGATTCACTATCTCACTCAAAATACCACTTTTTCCAAAAGTTTCACCCATCTTCAAACTTTATATCATGATTTGGTGAGATTCCTTCTTTACTTATTTTTTCAAACAGTTCTTTATTTCTTTAATATCCATTTCTAACCATGAGGATTGTATTCAGGGGTGTGTGTGTGTGTATGTTATTCTTGGTTGCAATTCTAGATCCTTTCTCTTCTGTGATATCATGATAAAAGCCCTCTTTTCTCTTCAAATGGTGGCCACGAAATCTCGTTTGATCCTGACTATGGTTTCATGGTACTTGAATTCTTTCTTTTGACTGATAGTAGTATTTTCTCCTTTTCCTGTGAATTTGGAATTTTGACTACAGTATTCCTAAAAGTTTTCATGACTGATGGATTCAGTAATTTCTACTCTTGTTCTAGGAATTCTGGGCAGTTAGTCTTTTTACACCTTCTTGAATTATGAGGTCTAAGCTCTTCCTTTGTTCATGGATTTCAGTTAGACCAATGATTCTTAAATTATCTGTCCTCCATCTGTTTTCCAGGTCAGTTGCTTTTCCTGTCAGATGGAATATTTTCTTTTTTTTTTTTCCAAGTCTTGTTTTTGTTTTATTTCTTTTTTATATCCCATAGATTCATTTGCTTCTATTAGGTCAGTTCAAATATTTTTAAGGAATTATTTTCCTCAAAGAGTTTTGTACCTCTTTTTATCAAGCTACTAATTCTCTTTTCCTAAGTTCTTTGGTTAATTCTCCTTTATTTTCTAAGTTTTCTTCTACTGCTTTTTGATTTTTAAAGCATTTTTTTTGGTTATTAAAAAAATCTTTCTTTAGCTCTTGCTTTAACTTTTTTTTTTTTGCAAATTAAATTTGTGTTGTTTTTAATTTATGGAACAAATCCAAGCATTTCCATAACATAGCATAATAAAAAAGATGATTGCACATGAAACTGCAAATCCACTGAATGACCATTTTCCCCATAAAGGATTATGCTCCATTTTTCTGGGTAGGTAGTTTTTGGTTTTATTCCCATATACCTTCTGGAATATCACATTCCATGCCCCTCAAATTGTTTAATGTTGAAGCTGCCAAATCTGGTGTAATCCTGACTGTGGCTCTATGATATTTGAATTGTTACTTTCTGGCTGCTTAAAATATTTTCTCCATGAACTGGGAGGTCTAGAATTTGGCTATAATATTCCTGGGAATTTTCATTTTGGGATCTCTTTCCAGAGATGATCAGTGGATTCTTTCAATGTCTATTTTACCCCCTAGTTCTAGGATATCAGGTTAGTTTTCTTTGATAATTTCTTAAGTATGATATTCAGGTCATTTTTTTTATCATGGATTTCAGGTAGCCTAATACTGCTTAAAATATCTCTCCTTGATCTGTTTTCTATGGTTTTTTTCCGGTGAGATATTTTACATTTTTCCTATATTTTTTTCATTCTTTTGATTTTGTTTGATTCTTAATGTCTCATATACTCATTAGCTTGTATTTACCAAATTCTAATTTTAAGTAATTATTTTCTTCAGATAACTTATGTACCTTTTATTTTTCTCATTTGGCCAAGCCTACTTTTTAAGGAGTTGTTTTCTTTTTCATGATTTTTTTTATGATTCTCTTATACCATTCTCATTTATTTTTCCCAATGTTTCTTCTAACTCTCTTATTTGATTTTTACACTTCTTGTTGAGCTCTTTCAGGAGTTCTTTTGTGGACTTGTGACTAATTTACATTTTTCTTTGAAGTTTTGCATGTAGGTTTCTTGACATTGTTTTCATCTTCTGGTTTTATGTCTTGATCTTCCCAGTCACCAAAATAACTTTCTATGTTCAGGTCCTTGTTGTTTGTTTGTTACTAATCTTTTCCAGATTATATCATTACTTTTAAAGATAAACTCTGCTCTTGGGATGAAAGGGATACTGTCCTAAACTTCTTGTGAGTAAGGGGAATGGAAGACTGACTGTTGGCCTTCTCTGTTTATCTAGTGCTGCCCTGGTGCTTTCCTGAGGCCCACGGAGGCCCCTCCCCTCATGCTGTGCTGGGGCTACAGAGGTCTGGGGGCTCACCTGGAACTACTCTAAGGGAGGGACTTGGGGGTGGGTGGGTAGGATGCTGAATAGAGCCTTGGGTTTCTGGCAGCTCACTTTGTGTTGTGCTTGAGGCAAAGTAGGGTGGGGAAGGTAGGAACTGTGTTTGGCTTTTGTTGTTTGCTAGGTACTGTGCTGAAGCACGTGGAATGGCTCTATTGCTGCAATCTGCTTGCTTACCTGGTGCTACACTCAAGCACCTAAGCTATACTTTTTCTGTGCTGGGGCTCACCTTGTGCTGTTTAGGTAGAATGACCCTTGTGCTGCACTTTGACTTGCAGGTTGCTGTAGTAAGTTGAGGATGGGGGCTTGGCTGGTGCTGCATGTTGTTGCAAAGGTCTATCCATTCACCTGATACTGTGCTTAGGCTCAAGGTGGGGACCTGGTGTTGACTTTTTGCCATTTTCTTGGTTCTGTGCTGAGGAATGGGGAGGGACAGAGGGAGGGGGCTGGTGCTGGCATCTGCAAGTTCACCTGGTTCTGGGTTGAGGCACATGACAGATTCTCCTGGTGTTGTGATGGGGTGGGGTGGGGTTGGGTGGAAGTGAAGATGGGGGGTGGCTGGTGCCACAGGGTTCTAGTTTGGTGGCTCACTTAAAGTTTTGCTGAGACCCACAGAGGTGGAGGAAAAGGAATGGGAATGGTTTGTGTGGGAGGGGAGGCTAGCTGCTGGCCCACTGCTGCAAAGGGGCCCTGTGTCCTCCGTCAGTGACCTGTGATGGGGCTCATGGCCTTCTACTGGCTTGCTAAAGCAGGGCTTGCTGCTGGCTTACAGAGAAGCTGCCTGCCCTGGACTGCACTCCCCTTTTTCCCCTGAGTGAAATAGCCTTTTCCTACCAGTCCTACAAGTTGTCTTGAGTTACAAAATTCTTTCATTCTGTCCTTTTTATAAATGTTTTTCTTTATTAATTTGCTTGCTTACTTTTAGTTTATAAGATTCAGTTCCACAATCCCTTGAGTTTCAAATTTCTTCTCCCCCACCTTCTCTTCCCCCTCCCCATGGTGGCATGCAGTCAAGTAGTATCTGCAAATACTTTCACATTAGACATTAGGTTATAAAGAAGGATTGTAATGGATGGAATGAACAATGGGAAAGAGGTAACAAAACCAAACAAAAGGAAGAGAGCAGGTAGTTTGCTTCAATCTGCATTCAAACTCTTCTTTCTAGTTCTTTCACACTCTGTCCTTTTGTTGATTCTGTCCTTTCAGAGTTCATTTTGGTGTACTATTTTATAGTTGTTTGGGGGTGAATGTGGGAAAGTTCAGATCATTTTCTGCTTAGTCTGCCATCTTGGCTCCCAGAATAAGCACCCTCTTCTTGTGGTACTTTCTTATATCTGGGTTTTTGGGCCATTGTTCACTGCTGATTTTCTTTTTTTCTGATCACTCTCTCTCTCTCAGTCTCCTTTGCTCAGTGTTAATCCAGGAAGTAGTAACTAGTGGTTTTCTCACAGGGCTCTTTTCTGGGGTCTCTTTCTATCTTGTTTCACTTGGTGATTTCATTAGCTCCTGTGGATTCAACTGTAATCTTTATGCTGATAATTCTCAGTTCTATTTATGCAACCCTAACCTCTCCCATGATGTTCAGCCTTTATCCCCATATGGTTTTAATATATTTATCTCAAACTGGATCTCCTATAGACATTTTAAACTCATCCAAAACCGAATTCATTTTTTTCCCTTCCCTTCTTCCTAATTCTGTGGGGACCTGCATTCTCCCAATCACCCAGGTATGTAATATAAACTCCTTACTTTCTCTCACTGCTCTCTCATATCTCCCCACTCTCCAAGCTGTTGCCAAGTCCTGTTGATTCTACAGTGATATAATTTCTCTTCTCACACTGCTGGTCCAAGGCTCTATCATCTCACATTGGGATTCTAGAAGACTATGTATAGCCTTTTGGTTGGTCCATCCACTCTAGTCCATCCTCCACTTAGCTGTCAAATTAATCTTCTCAACTCTGACCACATAACTGCCCAATTCAATAAAATGCAATGACTACATTTCAGTTTCAGAATCAATTATAAAAATTATTAGATTGACTTTTAACCTTCTTTATCACCTGCCCCCTTCCTACCTTTCTGGTCTTTTTACACCTGCTCTTCTCTGTGCACTTTGGGATCAAGTTACACTGACCTCTTCATGGCTCTTTGAACACAACATTTCATCTTCAATCAGGCATTTTTACTGAATGTACCCCAGGCCCAGAATTCTCTCCCTCCTCTTCTATGTCTCCCTATATCTTCAGGTTCAATATTTTACCTGAAACTTTACATTTTATAAGAAGCCTCTACTGATCTTCCTTCATACTAGGACTTCCCTCTGCGATTACCTTTAATTTACCTGCCTTGTTTGTATACAATGGTTTGTATGTTTCCTATGTTCTTCTTGAGAGTAGGGGCTGTTGTTGTTTTTGCCTCTCTTTGTATCTCCAGGTCTTAGCACAGTGCCTAGAATGTAATGCATTTTTAACAAATGTTGATTTGACTTGTGCAGAACTCAACCATGCCCTTCTTCTTATCTACTATAATATAGATATTTTCTGCCCAGTAATCCTCCATAGTAGATTCACAGTTTATGTAAGAATCTCCTGGGTTTTTAAAATATAACTTAAGGTAGAATCACTTTTGGGTCATATATAACATATATGTAGAAGGGCCACATATTGTGAGGGCTGTTACCTACATGTAGCATAGGATTTATTGTGAGTAAATGCAAAATAAACCCAGGTACATACTTTGATCAAGATCAGTTTATTAACAGTGATTCATGCAACTGTTAACAATTAAAGTCAGACTGGCCATAGTAAGACCAGTGACCCCAGTGAGGAGTGACCATCTTTATTAACAAACAGGAAAGGAGGGGGGAATTGGGTAGTTTGGAACCCTGCAATTGGCTATACTAGGAAAAAAGGGTTGGCATTCAGGTGTGTCTAATCACACACCTCTCTGACAATTAAGAATGTTAATTATTTTATGGGATTCATCTACCTCTTATAACCTCAACTAGAAAATCAGAATCACCAGGTTTGCTGTTCTCTTGGGGGACATCAAACTTTTCCTAATTGTACAAAGACAGTTGTGGGTTTTTTTTGTAGTTTATTTTTTTAGTTTACATCATTCATTTCCACAAAATTTTGAGTTACAAATTTTCTCCCCATTTTCCCCCTACCTACCACCCCAAAACAGCAATCCCACTAAATATCCCCTTCCCCAATCTGCTCTCTCCTATATCTTCCCCCATTCCTGCTCTGACTTTCAAGTAGGGCATGGTGAATCTCTATGCACTGGTGACTGTGTATCTTATTTCCCAGTTACATGTAAAATTATAATAATATATATTTTAAATATTTGATTTTAAACCTTTGAATTCCAGATTCTTTCCCTACCTCCCTCATCCCCCACACTTACTGGAAAGATAAGTAATTCAATATAGGTTGTACATGTGTAGCTATGCAAAACATTTCCATGGTGGATATATTGTGAAAGATTAATTATATTTCCCTCCACTTGTTCTATTCTCTACTTTGATCCTGTCCCTTTTCAAGAGTGGGTGCTTCCAACCTCTCTCACTCCCCAGCCTGCCCTCCTTTCCATCATACCCCCACTCCCATACTCTTTCCCCCTACTCTCCTGTACAGTGAGACACCCTATTTAGTGTGTATGTCATTCTCTCCCTAAGCCAAATTAATTGAGAATAAGGTTGACATTCCCTTTTGCCTTCCTGTTCTTCCCCTCCATTGTAACAGTTTTCTCTTGCCTCTTCTATATGAGATAATTTACCCCATTCTGTCTCTCCACGTCTCTTCTCATTATATTCCTCTCTCACCTCTTAATTTCACCTTTTAAGTATCATCCCTTCCTATTCAATTGGTCCTGTACCTTTGTCTATATATATCTGTACACACATATATACATATTCACATAGTTATTCATATGCTCATATGCCCTCCTATATAGACATATATATGTCTGTATGCATATATATACGTATATATATATATATATTTCTATTCCCTTCAACTATCTCATACTGAGAAAAGTTTCATAAGTTACAATTATCATTTTGCCATGTATGAATTAAGTAGTTAAACTTTGATAAGTTCCTTTTGATTTCTTTTCCCTGTTTACCTTCTCATGCTTCTCTTGCTTCTTGTATCAGAATGTCAAATTTTCTATTCAACTCTGTTTTTTTCATCAAAAATGCTTGAAAGTCCTCTATTCTATTGAATTACCACATTTTCCCCTGAAACATAATACACATGTTTTGCTGGGCAGGTGATTCTTGGTTTTAATCCCAGCTCCTTTGACCTCTGGAATATCATATTCCAAGCCCTTCAATCCCTCAGTGTAAAAGCTGCCAGATCCTGTCTTATCCTGATTGTGCTTCCACAGTATTTAAATTGTTTCTTCCTGGCTGCTTGTAATATTTTCTCTTTGATCTGGGAATTTTGGAACCTGGCTATAATGTTCCTAGGAGTTTTCTTTTGAGGATCTTTTTCAGGAGGTGATGGGTGGATTCTTTCAACCTCTATTTTGCCCTCTGGTTCTAAAACATCAGGGCAATTTTCCTTGAGAATTTCTTGAAGGATGATTTCTAGGTTCTTTTTTTAATCATAGCTTTCAGGTAGTAGAATAATTTTTAAATTATCTCTCCTGGATCTGTTTTCCAGGTAAGTAGTTTTTCTAGTGAGATATTTCACATTGCCTTCTATTTTTTCATTTGTTTGGATCTGTTTACTAATATCTTGATTTCTCATTAAGTCTCTAGCTTCCATTTGCTCCAATCTAATTTTGAAGAAATCATTTTCTTCAGTGAGCTTTGAAGATTCTTTTTCCATCTGGCAAATTCGGCTTTTTAAGGCATTCTTCTCCTCATTGGCTTTTTAAGCCTCTTTTGCCATTTGAGTTAGTCTATTTTTTAAGGTGTTATTTTCTTTAGTAAGGTTGTTTACTCTCACTTTATAATTTTCTTGCATCATTCTCATTTCTCTTCCCAATTTTTCCTCCACTTCTCTTATTTGGTTTTCAAAATCCTTCTTAAGCTCCTCTATGGCCTGTAACCAGCTTATTCTTTTCTTGGAAGCTTCTGGTACAGGAGTTCTGACTTTGCTCTCTTCCTCCTGTTCCATGCCCCAATCCTTTTTGTCCCTTGTTTTCTCATGTTGCCACTCAATTACTTGACTTTTGAGCTTTTTGCCACAGTAGAACTCTGCTACCAGAGTGGGGAGCTTTGTCTCAATCTTTGGGGTTTTCTCAGCTGCTGGAGCTGTTAGTTGGGTGCCTCCTCTGAAGCCTCCCCATGCTCTGGCAGGCTGGTCACAGACCTCAGGACTTCCACCCCAGACAGTGATCCAGATCCAAGCAGATTAAAGCAAGCACGATTACCCCTCACACTGGTTGCTTGGTCCTCCTACAATCTGCAAATCAGGAGCTCTGAAGCAGCCATGAGGTGGTGTATCAGCAATGCCATATTCACAATGCCTATGGAGATTACAGATATGCTGATATCATTATCCATCACAAAATACATCATGCTTGCCATATGGGGGAATAAGCTGGAAAATTTATTAAGATACCAAAAGACTGAGTCCCAAAACCAGAAAGTGAAAGCCATCAGAGTAGTTATGACATTGGCACAGGTAGATAAAGTAGAAAGCACCCACATTCTCAAGCCTTTAAAACAGAACAGGCTACCTCAGGCAAAGGTCCTCCTCTCCCCACTCACAGCAACCACCCAGCGTCCGGGAAGTGCGCTCCCAGCAGCTCCGGCCCCTGGCAGTCCTCAGCAGGAGTCCTTAGCAGAAATTCTGGCTAACTCAAAAAGGGCTTCGCGCTGCCGCTGCCTCTGCTGCTGCTGCCGCCGTCGCCACCACCGCCAGCCACCGCAGGAACGCTAGTTTGGCTTCTGCTTCCTCTTGCTCCATCCCTTCCTGCTACATCAGCAAGTCCAAGGGGGCATGGAAGATCTTTAAATCCCATAACCCCTACAGGTGGTGGCTACACAGCCACACCTCAGCTGCTTCTCGCCCCAGGGGCAAAGGCCGATCACACTTCTGATTTCCCAGGTCCCAAAGTCCATACTTCCCTGACCTCTCATTTGTTCCTTAGCATTTATGGGTTGCTGCTGGTGATCTGAAGTCCCTCCCGCTTGTGGCTGGTTGTGGCTGTCCTCAGTGGGACGTGCCATTTTGTGGGTTCTGTAGCTCAAAAGTTTGTTCATAGTCACTAGTCACCTTTTACATGAATTGGAGGATGTGGAAGCCGTAACCCCATGGAAGTCCTGTTTCTACTGCACAATCTTGACTCTGCCCCAGAAAACATGTCTTTTGAAGGATGGTTGGGACTTACAGACAATAAGCAAATGACACAGGGGCCAATGGAATGAGTGATAATAGCATTCCCTTTTAACCATACCTTTAAACTAATTCAGAAGGGAAACTGAATTCCTGAGCAAGGTGAATTCAGGCAGATAACAATTATAAAAATCAACACAACATCAAATCAATAGAGTAGAAATCTGGCATAATATTAATTTCTGCCTTTTCACAGTGTGTCATTATGTGGCTGAGGAAGAAAAGAATAAACATCTCTAGCTTTTTCTCCTCCAACTCTCCTCCAAGGGAGATTTTAATTCTTCCCAGGAGGGAAAGCAGGAAGTTGAGGCCAGATGGTTTATACACTCTGCTCTGCTCAGAGAGGAGTACTAGCTTACAATTATATCTATCTTCTCCCTTAAATACTGTTTGTGTAGAGGAAGTAATTTTTAGGTTTAAGCTATACTCCTGATTATGATCCCTTCGTAGATGGGATGAAGATCAGGTAAGCTGAGGCAAAAAATTCTGGGCATGTTCAATTTATTGGTAAGGCTAGGAGTTACCAATAAAAGGGTTTCTCAGCTCCTCAGTCAGCCAAAAAAAAAAACATGAAATGGGGCTTGCCTGTCTTCATATAGTTTTCTAAAGAAGGAGATAATAAAGAATAGGAAGCATCATGGATGGAAAACAATCATTAATTGTAAAGTCAGAAGCATCACAAGTGTGCAGGACAATATGATTGGCTGGAAATTGGGGAGTTCAGGCTAGCAACAACCTCTCCTTTCATCTCAGAAATTCTAACTGATTTAGTCCTCCTGCAAGAATAAGTAATAGTATATAGATAGCAGGTTTCTTTTAATTGTACAAAAGCAGCTAGTAGTACAAAGATAACGTGATTTACAGGGAAACTGAAGTTTTAAACTTCACTCAGAGAGGGAAACTGAGCTTATGAACTCATTAATTTCCAAACGTAACTCAAAGACAATGGAACACAGTTTAGCCAGTTACATAATAGAATCAATTATAGAATGGAATAAAATATAAAATCAATGTTTGATTTTCTCATAGGACAGGAGGGCTCCAAGGTATATGTTAAAGATTTGACACCTTTCCCACCAAATGCCTGTTTCACAATGAACCCAGACAGCAAATGGCAAATAAACTCCTTTATCCGAGTCCATAGCAAAACAGAAATCAGAGAATATGTGTATATATGTGTGTGTGTATCACACACACATAAATTAGAATATATACTACTAGACAATAGAGAGTGAAGGAACTCTGTCATTGAAAGTGAGGAAACTCAGCTCAACTAAGAGAGAGAATCTCAGATATAACTCAAAGGAAATTTCCCCAAAGTCTTTAGTGTAGCAAGCTGAGGATAGAAACATAAAGGAGATTGCTAACTCCTCTCATATCTTCCAAGAATCTTTTCTTTCAGCAATCTCAAGTGGGGTTGACATCTTCCATCTTTTCTCTCAAATCTGGAAGTGACTGGTATTTGAAGAGATTCATTGACTCAAAGAAAATCAATAACTGAAGAACTTTCCTCTCTCCTGCTCTCACCAACCTTTCCTCACTCCTCATGCAGGTATAAGAGATTAATCTAACCCAATAAGAGAGTTCCATGTCGGGTTTTGGGACTGGAGTTACATAGAGAATTGATAATTATTCAGATTCTGTATTTTCAAATTCATCTATGTAATACAATTTATTTGTGACACCAAAATCAGTACTCCTTCCTGGCTCTTTCACAGTCATTCATGGATAGGTGCAAAGCAGTGAAAAAATTGAGTTGCTTGAGGATGATTCTAAGCTGAGGTCAAACAAGGAGAAATGCTACCTTTTTGTTTTATCTTTCATTCTGTAAACAAGTATCCTTTTGTGTTATATTTGGTGTCACTATTTTTTTTTCATTTTTATGCTTTTTGCTTATTACTACTTAAGATGATGGCCAACATTGTACTGAAACACTCCCCTAGTGTTCCTAAGCATAAGAAGGCTGTAATGTGCCTTATGGAGAAAATACATATATTAGATCAGCTTCATTCACATATGAATTATTGGTCTGTTTAGGAATGCATTCAATGTTAATATTACACATATTTAAGTATTTGAAAGAAGTAAATATTAAACAAGGTATATTTACACAAAAACATAAAATAAAGTTATGAATTGATTAGATAACACAAATATTGTGACCAGAGACTCACAGGAACCTATCCCTGTATTTCTCCAAGGAGCAATAGTAATTTCTAACATTTGTATAGCACTTACTATATGCCAGGTGCTGTGTTAAGTGTTTTAAAATTATCATGTCTGAATTTCACAACAACCCTGAGGGATAGGTACTATTATTATACCCATTTAGCTGATGAGGAAACTTAAGCAACCAGAAATTAAGTGACTTGCCCAGGGTCATACAACTAATAAAAATAGATTTTTCTGACTCAGGCCCAGCACTATCCATTGTAGTATCTAGCTGCCTAATTAACTAAAATTAAAATTTTGCTTTTCTGAATTTGTTTGTGAAGCTTAGTTCAGGGTGAGTTTGTGTAAAGGAACCATAGTGAAGTTAGATATATGTATGTTTTTTCTATAATCAACAAAGATCTATCATATCACTCTGACTTTTCTTTTCTTTTTTTTTTTTTTTTGGAGGGCAATTGGGGTTAAGTGACTTGCCCAAAGTCACATGGCTAGTAAGTGTGTCTAATGCCTGAGGCCGGATTTGAACTCAGTTCCTCCTGACTCCAGGGCTGTTGCTCATATTCACTGTGCCACCTAGACGCCCTACTCTGAATTTTCTGAAATTTTATTTGAGTTCCTAAATTCTCTGTGTTTTTTTTTTTTTGGGGGGGAGGTTATTATTATGTTTTTGGTCAGAAAGGGTCCTCTATTATTATGGTTTTACTTTCTAATTGTTGTAATAACATTTATTTTTTCCTTGAAGTATTTAGATGCTAGGTCATTTCGTGCATATATCTTAAATATTAATGTTAATTCATTATCTTTAGAAACATTCAGAAAAATGCAGATTCCCTGTTTACCTCTTTTATTCAAGTCTATTTTTGTTGTGGCCTCATATAACATCATCATTACTACCCTGCCTTTTCAAGTTGAACTGAACCACAATAGATTTTGCTCTAGTCACTTAATTTAACTCCATAGCAATCTGTGTTTCAAATGCTTTTAAACACCAAATTGTTGGATTTGACATTCTAATATGTTCTTATATTCTTTTCCATTCTCGGGTGAGCTAATCCCATTCACCTTCATAGTTACAGTTGTTAGTTGTGTATTTCCCACTATCCTATTCGTTTATACTTTTTCCCTCTCTTTGCTCTCCACCTTCCCCCATATCTCTTATCTTTACATGGAAGAGGGTAGTGAAGGAAGAATGTGCTCAGGGTTAATGCTTTGCTTGGTTCAATCTGCTTTTGTTCCACTGTGTCTCTTGTCTTTCCTTTATCTAGACTTCAATGACAGATTCTTAACCTTTTTATTTTCTCTTAAATTCTTCTTAGTGATCCTCTCAGCAAGGTTGGAATTTATTTAAGACCAATCCTTCTCTGAGTCTACCCTTTTTCTTATACCCTTCTAGTTCCCTGTTGAGTTAAATTTATCTATATACTTAGCACTCTGTATATATTCTATATTACCCTGATCACTTCATATGAAAATGAATTTTAAATGATATTCCACTAACCCCAAGCCTTCTTCTCTGATTCTATAGTTACCTATTTATGCATCACACTTATGTAAGTTGTTACTCATCCTTCTTCCCCCTTCTTGACTAATATATTCCATTCTCTCCCCCTTTCTTTATTCCTTTGCTTCTTTCTTCTTTCCTGTTCTGACGTAAGATGGATTTCTCAGTCAAAATTTAGTCTCTTGCTCTTTATTTGGCTTTTTTGGAATAGTTCTGGGGGAGAACTGGGCTGTACTACTTTTTTATGCAATCAAAATCATTCAATTTATTTTGCAAGGTTTTCCTTTAATCACACTTGGGAAATGCAATTTCTTCTTTGTTCTTCCAATTTGTTTATGTTGTGACTTTGTATCCAGACCTTGTATCCTGTGGGAGATCATTGTCAATTATGGTGTGAAATATTAGTCTAAATCTAATTTCTGCCAGACTGATTTCCAGTTTTTCCAGCATACTTTTAAAAATTTAAATGCATATCAAATATTATGCATGTTGTCTGCCTTCCTAACCCATTCTACTTATTGACCAATTTTTTAAGAAAAAAATACTAAATAGTTTTAAGGATTACTGCTTTGTAGTATAACTTGAAATCTGGCATTATTAAACCTTCTTTCTTCTCACATTTTTTTCATTACATCCTTTGAGAAGCTCAACATTTTGTTGCTTTAGTTCAATTTTGTTACTTAACCAGCAAGATAAATAATTTTTTGATGATTAAGTTAGTATGACATTGAATAAATATATTATTTTATATAGCATTATAATTTTCTTATGCTTGTGTGGCTCAAACATAAGTAATTACTACTTTTTTACTTTTATAGGTTTGTATTTCTTTAAATAATGATTCATAGTTGTATCCATGTAGTTCATGTATGTTTCTTGATATGTATAGTCCCCTGCATATTATATATTCTATAATTATCTGAACAGATTTTCTCTTTCTGTGTCTGCCTCCTGTGCTTTGTTGGCTAGAGAAAAAAATAACAAAATTCATGTGAAGGAACAAAAGATTAGAAACTTGGGCTGAACCAATGAAAAAAAGTAGAAAAGAAAGGGGGCTGGAGTGAACAGTACCAGATCAACAAGTATAGCACAAAGCAGTAATCAGCAAAATTATTTGGCACTGGCTGTAGAATAGAAAGTTCCATCAGTGGATCATTTTAGGTATACTACATACAATATTGTAGGGCAACTAGGTGGTACAGTGGAGAGAGCACTGGACTTGGAACCAGAAAGATTCATTTTCATGAGTTCAAATCTAACCTCAGACACTTACTAGCTATGTGTTCCAGAGCAAGTTACTTAACTCTATTTGGTTCAGTTTCTCATCTGTAAAATGAAATGGAAATGGTAAACCACTCCAGTATCTCTGCCAAGAAAACCCCAAACAAGGTCACAGAGAGTCAGACACAACTGAAAAAAAATGATTGACCAACAACAATATACAATACTGGAATAAGGACACACTATTCCACAAAACCTTCTAGGAAGACTAGAAAGAAGTCAGAAATTAGGTTTAGATCAATATTTCATACTGAATGCCATCATAAGATCAGAACAGAAATATTGCCTAGATACAAGGAACAAGGAAGAAAATTGATTGTTTTTTGACAATTATTTGCTGAAGAAGTGGTGACAACCATGCAAGTGACATAGAGAATCACAAAATAAGAAGAGCTATTATCACTATTTTATAGATGAGGAAATTGAACTTGAGGGAAGTTTAATGACTTAACCAGGGTCACACAGTCAGTAGTTGTCCAAGGCTGGATTTGAATTTAGGTCTTTCTGATTTTAATTTCAGCACTTTTCTACTACACCATGAAATGGTTCTTTTAAGATCCAAAGGAATGTTCAGAAAGAAACAAAAAATCAAGACAAAATTGAAAGTAGCATGTATTTTTTTTTAAAGCAATCAGGGTTAAGTGTCATCCCGACACTGGAGCTGATGCTCTTACTCGCTGTGCTACCTGGCCGCCCCAATGTATTTTTAAAAGTAAGTTGTATGTGGGAGAGTTTTTCAATTTCACATATAACTCTCCTTTTCTGTTCTACTTTATACATGGAAATGTCTTCTTTTGGTGACGTTAATTAAATTTATATTAAAAATAAATAAAAATAGAATTAAGCCAAGATTTAAAGGCCTTCACATATCTCACAAAATTTATATTTTTCCCCTTTTACTCCTTATGTACTTTGTCAAAATATACATACCTCCAGATCATACATATGAAATTCTTCAATAAGCACTCTATATATCATTAAATTTTATAATTTACAATTGAACTAAGTGCTACTGCTTTTAAAAAAAGAATAATTCTAAAATTCACAACTTATTTTAACACTTATCAAATTGTTGTATCTTTTTTTTTTCATTTTTCAAATGCTTTATTAACTTCTGATATACATCATTCATTTCCTCCAGATTTTGAGTTACAAATTTTCTCCCCATTTCCCCTCTACACCCCTCCCGCCAAAATAGCAGTCACACAGGATATCCTCTCCTCCAGTCTGCTTTCTCCCATATTTTCTCCCATACCCCTTTTGAATTTCCCAGTAGGGCATGGTGGATCTCTGTGCCCTAGTGGCTGTATATCTTATATCCCAATTACATGTAAAATTGTTTTAATACTAGTATATATATATATATATATATATATATATATATATATATATATATATATGCATATATATGTATGTATTTAAACATTTGATTTTAAAACTTTGAATTCCAGATTCATTCCCTTCCTCCCTTGTCATCTACCCTTACTGGGAAGATAAGCAGTTCAGTATAGGTTGTACATGTGTAGCTAATGCAAAACATTACCATAGTATATATATTGTAAAAGACTGACTATATTTCCTTCCCTACTATCCCACCTCCCACTTGTTCTATTCTCTACTTGATCCCGTCCCTTTTCAAAAGTGGGTGCTTCCAACTTCCCTCCCCCCAGCCTGCCCTCCCTTCCATCATCCCCCCTCTCATCCCCTTCCCCCCTACTGTCCTGTAGGGTGAGATACCCTCCTCAAGCCAAATTTAATGAGAATAAGGTTGACCCATTCCCTTTTGCCTTCCTGTTCTTCCCCTCCATTGTAACCATTTCCCCTTGCCTCTTCTGTATGAGATAGTTTACCTCACTCTGCCTCTTCCCATCTCCTCTCATTATATTTCTCTCTCACCTCTTAATTTCACCTTTTAAGTATCATCCCTTCCTATTAAATCGGTCCTGTGCCCTCTATGTATACCTGTAAACATATATACACACATTCACATATGTATTCATATGCCAATATACCCTCATATATAGACATTATATATATATGTGTATATTTCTATTCCCTTCAACTATTTTCATAATGAGAAATGTTTCATCAGTTACAATTATTGTTTTTTCCATGTAGGAATGCTAATAGTTCAACTTTGATAAGTTCCTTATGATTTCTTTTCCCTGTTTACCTTCTCGTGCTTCTCTTGCTTCTTGTATCTGAATGTCAAACTTTCTATTCAAATAACTCTGGTTTTTTCAGCAAGAATGCTTGAAAGCCCTCTATTCCACTGAATGACCATATTTTCCCCTGAAACATGATACTCAGTTTTGCTGGGTAGGTGATTCTTGGTTTTAATCCCAGGTCCTTTGAACTCCAAAATGTCATATTCCAAGACCTTTGATCCCTCAGTGTAGAAGCTGACAGATCCTGTGTTATCCTGATTATGTTTCCACAATATTCAAATTGTTTCTACCTGTCTGCTTGTAATATTCTCTCCTTAATCTAGGAATTCCAGAATCTGGCTATAATATTCCTAGCAGTTTTCTTTTTGGGATCTTTTTCAGGAGGTGATTGGTGGACTCTTTCAACTTCTATTTTGCCCTCTGGTTCTAAAACATCAGGGCAGTTTTATTTGAGAACTTCCTGGAGGATGATTTCTAGGTTCTTACTTTGATCATGGTTTTCAGGTGGTCAAATACTTTTAAAATTATCTCTCCTGGATCTATTTTCCAGGTCAGTGGTTTTTCCCATGAGATATTTCACATTGTCTTTTATCTTTCATTTGTTTGGATCTGTTTAACAGCCTCTTGATTTCTCATAAACTCATTAGCTTCCATTTGCTCCAATCTAATTCTGAAGCAATGATTCTCCTCAGTGAGCTTTTAAGATTCTTTTTTCATCTCACAAATTCAACATTTTAAGGCATTTTTTCTCCTCATTGCCTTTTTGAGCCTCTTTTGCCATTTGAGTTAGTCTGTTTTTTAAGGTGGTATTTTCCTCAGTCAGGCTGTTGACTCTCATTTCATAATTTTCTTGCATTGTTCTCATTTCTGTTCCAAATTTTTTCCCCACTTCTCTTATCTGCTTCTTCAGGTCCTCTATGGCCTGTAACCAGCTTGTATTTTCCTTTGAAGCTTTTGGTACAGAAGTTCTGACCTCACTGTCTTCCTCCTGTTCCATGCTTTGCTCCTTTTTATCCCCAAAGTAGGAGTGTAATGTTGGAATCTTCTGTCTGCTTTGTTTCCTTTGCCTGGTCATGTTGCCCCTCAATCCCTTGACCCCTGGGCTTTTTGCCACAGTAGGACTCTGCCACCAGACAGGGGAGCTTTCATCCCAAATGCTGGGGTTTTCTCAGTTTCCAGAGGTATTAGATGGGTACCCTCTCTGAGGTCTCCATATTCTCTCACAACCTGGACATACACCCCAGGACCTCCACCCTAGACTTCAATCCAGATCCAAGCAGGTTAAAGCAAGTGCGATTACACCTCAGACTGGTGCTTGGTACCCCTACACTCTGCAGGCCAGGACATGAAGCTGCCACGTGGTGCTGGCTGGCTGTGCCGGGGCCTCAGGGGCCTCTCGTCCCGGGGACAAAAGCCAAACACTCCCACTTACTGGTCCCAAAGTCCAGACTTCACTGACCTCTCACTTTGTCCTTTGCTTCTGTGTGTTGATAAATCTGGAAAGGGCCCAACTGCTGCTGATCTGGAGTCCCTCCGGCCGCGGCTGGTCAGGCCTGCCCTGGGGCTAAAGCCTTGGCTTGGGTCTGGGCCTGGCTCCCAGAGCCCTGTGCTGGCCAATTCCTGCAGGCCTGCTGGGCTGTCCTCAGGGGGAGGTTAGCTTCTCTGTGTCATTTTGTGGGTTCTGCAGCTCCAAAGTTTGTTTAGAGTCCCCTTTTTACATGGATTGGGGAAGGTGGAAGCAGGAGCTGTGGGGAGGTCCTGCTTCTACTCTGCCATCTTGGCTCTGTCCCCAGATGATCTTCTTAATTAGTTTAATACCTTGTGTTTGCATTCTGGGCTTTCTTGATTGAGAGTTGGTGAAAGCTCAGGTCCCCTATAATAATCATCTCAGCTGCATGTATACAAGCCATTTCTCACAGGTACTTACAATATACAGAAAACACAAATTCATGCTAACCTGATTATATAAATAGTCACAAACTAAATAGTCATTGGATTTGGAGCCACTCTGTTGTGTTTCTAGTGAAGGGACTTTTCTAATATTTTTTGGCTTTTGGGCTTCAACATAATGTAAATTTTGTCTTTTGTTTGTCTTCACAAAGGAAATGGGGTAAAGGAGGGCAAAATAAGGAATATAATGTGACTGCCCTTTCTTATTGAAATGGAGATATTATGAAATGGAGTTACTTATGTTAACCCTCTGCTGCCACAGTTCCAAAAACAGGTTGTAATCATAGCTGCAAAATTATTTGTAAACTGGATGCCATAAATCCATTAAACCAGTGTATCACTTTAGCAATGCTTTAAAAATTGGTGCCTCTGAAAAATCAAAATAAACCACAAAGCTAATATTATTACACAACTTCTTGCTATTATTTTTGTGCCAGTGGCTCTGTTCTGATGCCTGTTGGGACCCAGGAACTCCAAAGGAACCATCCATAATTTGGGGGCTTATATTTCTCAACTAGATGATTTATGTATGTGAGTATTTTGCATTGCACAAAGGCAGACATAATCTATATAGGTGCTTGAAGATATAGGTTCACAAGGTTCAAATTTTGTATACACTCAGTGAATGTTTCCTTCATAAATGTCTCTGTAGCTTACAATAATATGTACTGACATTGTTTCTTCCTTCCATAACTCCCGTCTGTGTTGTTCCATGTCTACTAGTGTTCTTTGCTATCAGATATTGATCTCAATCACTCTTCCTCTTAGATAACCTATCTATTGTTTTGGGTCACTCTTTCTCATTGTAACATGTTCTAGGGCACCGTGAGGGATCACTGGGGTATCATCCCTATACCATCAGTTCAAACCCTCAATAACTGTGTTTCCCCCATTTTTAGAGGACAAGTGCTCCAGTTCTATTTAACCATTCAATATCAGATAGCTTTTAAAACATGGATATTTGCAAGATGGTGGAGTAGAAGCAGGGAATAGAAATATGTATATATATATATATGTCTATATATGAGGGTATATGGGCATATGAATACATATATATATATATATATGTTTATAGGTATACATAAATAGAGGGCACAGGACCAATTTAACAGGAAGGGATGAGACTTAAAAGGTGAAATTAAGAGGTGAGAGAGGAATATAATGAGGGGAGATGGGGAGAGACAGAATGGGGTCATCAAAGTCCAGTGACAATATAAAAGTAAGGATGACTGGTGATGGCCCAGGATGCAGTGAGTAACCTTGGCATCTTCAATGTCTGACCACTCTAAGTGTTCTACAGTGCCTGTTCTAGCCACTGTAATGGCCATTGGAACAAATTGTTCTCATTAACCCATTCCACTGGGGGAAGTCTTCATATGCTTGGGGTAGACCACCCCCTCCAACTCACTGACAGGTTTGAGGTCTATCAGTTGCCAGCAAACTAGCTTAATGAGATGGTTTACCAGGGGTATGGCCACTGCATATGCTAAAGCTTCTTAGAGCCACTTGTGAGAGTTGGGTACCAGGTGGACACCAAAGATGGATGACCATTCTTGAAAAGGGCTCAGTAAACACTCACATTAGTGGTTCTAGTCCTTCCTGAACACACCAACAAGAATGTAAATGAAAAGAAGAACAATAAAAAATAAACTTTGAAAACTATATACTTGACAAAATTTATCTCCTTAAAAAGAGATAGAAAAATTTACCTCTCTTTTTAGAGTGGGTAGAATATGGGCATAGAACAATACATGTATTGTTGAGCTTGGATGTTGAATTTGTTTGTTTTACTGAATTGTTCCTCTCACTTCTTTCCTTTTCATTCTTTACTCTTTGTCTTTTTGCAGGGCAATTGGGGTTAAGTGACTTGCCCAAGGTCACATGGCTAGTTTTTGTGTTAAGTGTCTGAGGCCAGATTTGAACTCAAGTCCTCCTGACTCCCGGGTCGATGCTCTATTCACTGCGCCACCTAGCCACCCCTCATTCTTTACTCTTAGTGATGGCTAACAGATTAGAGAATAGGGGAGGGGTAAATTTGGGAAATTAGGTGGTAAAAACAAAAGTTATTAATAAAAATTGAAATAATCAAAACATATCATCAGTATCTTTAGAGAGAAGATTAATTTGAGTGATAAGGTAAAAAAAAACTAGACTATAAGGTATTTAGAAGTCACTTCAAAGTAATTTTCCTGCGTGGTTTGTGGAAATGGCCTCATTACTTTGTGAATCACATGTCTCAAGCTGACAAGACTCATAGAACTTTAAGGCCTACAAAACACCTTTCTTTTTTTTGAAATTACATTAACTCTGTGAAATAAATACATTAAAATAATTGTGCCATTTTTGTCCTTAGCATTGTGCAGAGCATGATTGTTCTCTTCCTCTCTCCTTGGTCCCAACAGTTGTATATGGGTAGCATTAGTATAAAATAATCATTAAGGCCAGCCATAAAGGGAGTAAGAATCAAAGTCATAAGACAACACAAGTCCATGAAGAGGGAGTATATGAAGGGATTGTCCACTACTTTTTAGTGACTTTCATGCACTTACCCTGTATCATTAGATATTATGCTTATATAGTATTAAATATGATATATTTGTGTGTATCATTCCTCTACCTAACTATAAGATCCATAAGTACAGTCAATATATGTCACCTAAACTTTCGTAAAACCTCTCTGCTTAGTATTTTCTTTTTATAAGCATAAAAGTGCTATTGACCTGAATTATTTGAACTTTGGGGAATATTTCAGGCCAAATGTTGATATATGAATATCATTATTATTTTTTTTAATATTAACTGTGAGAGCCAACTCTTTCCTAACTGGCTAATTCCCTGATTTCAAATGCCTAATTCTCAGTTCAAATTGGAATTGTGCTATCTTATCCTGCCTAATTAGGATATCTGTCTAATACCTACCCTAATATTATTTCAGTGCTAACCTTAATTATACTACTTCTTCAAATCATCAGCATCATTACTATCAATGATTGTTTACAGACTGGCATTTAGTTTGCAACTATAGCAGTTACTTGAAGTATCTCATACTTTTTGTATCTCTGCTTATGGTATGTTTTGTGTTCTGTTTCTTAAAAGCCTATAGTAAAACTCTAGTGCTTAAGGAAGCAGCTGTTAACAAACTGGGACTCTCTATACTTGTTATAATATATAAAGTATAAAACAAATTGGGTTTGGAATCAGAAAACTTGGGTTTGGATATCAGCTCTGCTACCTAGTAATATCTATATAGTGAACTTAGCACAACTCTTAGCACTGTGCTTGGCACAGGGTGGATACTAAATTACTGTCTATTGATTGACTGGGAGGCATTATGGTATAGTGGATCAGTTGCTGTCCTCAGAGTGAGGAATTATAGGACTGCCTCTAACACTGCCTCTAACAAACTGACTTCATAACTGAGAAACTCACTCAACAACTTGCTATCCTAGGCAACTCTGTAACATAATAAATTGCTGAAGAGCTACAAATTTGCTTTAGTTAAAGTTGATTCCAGTTACTTAATAATAAAATTGTAGGGTAGGACTTTGAAGAATCCTGTCAGGCAAGTTGTGAAAATATTAATATTCCCATTCTAAAGATGAAGAAATTAAATTATTTAATGTAGGGTTTAGAATTGTATAAGAAATTAGAAATCTAGTCTATATTTTACAGATATGAAAATTAAAACCCAAATTAATAAAAATTAATTTAGATGTCTCAGAACAAAGTAAGAACTTCTAAATCCAACACTTTTCCCCACTATACCATATTTCCTATTTATAATTAGTATCAACTTAGTTAAGCAATTTAACCTTTCTGATCATCAGTTTCCTCATTTCTAAGATGAAGAGTTTCAACTAGATAATTTCTAAGGGCCTTCTTTGTAGCTCTAAATCCTGTGATACAAATTGTACATGATTATGTATTTGAAGGTTTTGTCCTACCAGCCTGGCAGTTTTCCCATTAGAGTTCACATAATAATGATTAATAATAATAAAACTTCGTATTTGCACAATGACTTGCAACTTATGAAGCAGTCTAACATCCATTACCTCCTTTTATCCTCATAAAAACCTTGTTTGGCAGACAAGGCAGGATTTATTGTCCTAATCTTACAGGTGAGGTCTAGTGAGGTTAAATGACTTTATGCTGACCACAGAGCTAGTAAGTAAAAGAGGTGGAAGTCAAATAATTGTCTTTTGACATAATCTCACATAAAAAATATTCTACCCTTTAAATTTCCTTCCCTATTCCCTCTAGTTGCTCAGATACTCTTCTCTCTTATATTTCAACATGTCACTGTCTTCCCCTTTCATATATATATCATGTTGAGTAGGGTTTACCTTTAGTGACCATTACTTCTGTACTTATGAATTTATTATGAACTATTGTTGGTGATTTTGCCAAGTCTTTATGTGCTAAGGAGAAGATACAGGTGTCACTCATAAAAATGTTATCATCCCAAATTTTATGATAATGAAGAAGTCTTGATCCATTACTGAAATTAGATCTTTCAGTTGGAACATATTTGATATTCTAACTTCCAATACCCCAAAGATATTGTTGGGCTTTAAATTTCATTTTTTTCATTTTTTTTTGTTAGAGAATAAGTACTATCCAAGTAGTATGTTAAAATTTTTAGGGTTTTTTTTTACTGATCAAAAAGAAAGAGTCTTTCCAGAAAGTGCTTGTACTTTCTAACCATACATAATTAACACCAACCAGTAGCAGGTCATCTTTGAATATTCAGGCTTAATATAATCATTTGAATATCATAGATGTTGGCGATATATTTGTTGCATTTATTTTCATTGAATCTGTCAAGTCTACTTCATAAAGTTACTGTGAAGATTTAATGCTTAATATGCAATGGTTCCTAATAGCAAGTTTTAAAATTCAATAATGGAAAACTGGATACTAGAGAACTTGGACTCAGGAATATTTTGCATTTTGATTCCACATACATTTATTAGTTATTTTGGATCTTTTATGGCAGCATATTATATACAAAGGAATCAAAAGTTGAAGAAATATTTTTTAAAATCTCAAACTAAAGTGGAGAGACAATTAAGAGTTATTTGTTTTAACTAAGAAAACTCTTCCAGCAGGAAGATAAAGAGAGAACGCTTCCTCCAAAAATACATGTTTCTCCCTACATAGCTAGTCTATTACCTCTTTGTTAGGAGATAAGCAATATTAAATAATCCGTCCTCTGAAATAATAGTTGACTTCAACCATCCTTCCTCATTTGTATAGACTTCTACTTGCACCCCCTCCCATTATATGAAATAGATTTTCTCTTTTCCTCCCCTTCTCTACCATTCTCCCTTCTTTTCCTTCTTTTAAAATCATCAAAACAAAATAAAAATCACTTCTAGCTCCACCTTTTTATTTAGGACCTTTGCAGGTCATCTAGGACTTTTGCAGACATTGCAGTTGTAGGGCATGCTTTACATGCATTTGGCTACATTATAATGCAAACATTTTATCCTTATAAAATCTTTCTTGATTGCTCATTCACTTTTATCTTTTTAATATTTCTCTTCATTCATGGATTTGCCTTTCAAAGTTTCTTCTAAGCTCTAATCTTTTCAGCAAGGATGCTTGAAATTCTCTATATCATGAAAAGTTCACTTTCCTTCTCTCCACTGATAGTTTTCTTTCATAATTTCTTGAAAAAGGAAAATATTCACACTCTTTTGTTGGTAATAGATTTCAGGTAGTACAATAATTCTAAGTTATCTCTCATTAATCTGTTTGCAAGCATAGTAGTTTTTGATAGAAGATATCTTACATTTTGTTCTACTTTTTCAATCTTTTCACTTAGTTTTATAATTCCTTGTTGATCCATAGAGTAATTAACTTCTGCTTGGTCCATTTTAATTTTAAAGAAGTCTGTTATTTAGGTAAGGTTTTCCAAGCTGCTAATTATTTCCCCTGTCTCTCCATCACAACTTTCATTTCTTTTCAATTCTTTTCTTTATTGTTCTCATTTCCTTTGTAATAACATTTATTCTGCCCTTCAATTCTCCCTCTCCTTTCCTCTAGTTCAAATATTCTTTTGATATTCCCTTAAACTCATGCATTATTTCTTCTAATAATTTTAAATGGTCTTATGTGCAAGATGTGTTTTTCTTTAACAATTTGCATGTAGGTATTTTGCAGTGAGTCTTTTCTGTGGCTATGTATTTGGTGCATCCTTGGCCTCATAATAGTTCCTAATCTATTTTTGTTTCTTTGACTAGTCATTCTTCCAGCAATCTTCTCTAAGCAACCCTTTTTGCTGGTTTGTGAGAGCTTTTAGGGTTCTGAGTCAGTAATTTCAGCCTTTCTGGAACAACTACCTATGCTGTTTTCCTGGTCAGGGAACTAAGTCCCAGATCTGCTCTGGATGGCTCCATACTGCGGACAGATGGAACTGTCCAGGTATTAAGCCACCTGTCTAGGATAAAACTTTGGGGTCCCCATACTAGAGATGTAGTTTAGAACTCTAGGCACTGAGCACTCCTGGCCTCTTTTGGAAAACCCTTGTTGTTGACTTGGGCCTGAAGCTGAATCTGCAATTAACTTTGTGTGTCCCTGCCCTAATGGCCTACTTTGGAGTTATAGGTGCTTGCGTCTGCTGATTCTACGTTGCTGTCTGAGCTGTTAGGTGTAAAATCAATCATAAGCA
The DNA here is from genome assembly GCF_028583685.1 of Petaurus breviceps papuanus. Taxonomy (NCBI): domain Eukaryota; kingdom Metazoa; phylum Chordata; class Mammalia; order Diprotodontia; family Petauridae; genus Petaurus; species Petaurus breviceps. The sequence continues at coordinate 3,496,439 of NW_027187374.1, read as the reverse complement.
TTTCTCCTGAGGACTGCTGCTGTGAATAACTTTAAAGATCTAATCACATATTATAGTGAACTTTCTATTTATTCATCAATAAACTAAGGCAAAACATTCAGGAAACTAAAACACAGCATTCACAACAATATAACAAAGGAACTTATTTCTAAGGTGGCCACATAGTCTTTTTTTTTGTCTTTTTGGAGGGGGGAAGCCAGCACAATTGGGGTTTAAGTGACTTGCCCAAGGTCACACAGATAGTGTTAAGTGTCTGAGAACAGATTTGAACTCAGATCCTCCTGACTCCAGGGCCAGTGCTCTATTCACTGTGCCACCTAGCTGCCCCATGGCCACATAGTAGTAAACAAAACATATCATTCAGTAAAGTTACAATCTCCTTATTCAATACACAGTATCCAAGTAAGGTCCTCATCTTGACTCAAGGCTGGTTTCCAATTGTCCTTAAGCCAATAGTCCTTAAGGTATAGCAGAAAGTACAAACACCATTCATCCCTAGGTCACAGTAAATAACAATCTTATTAGTCAATACAGAGTACCTAAGTAAAGTCTTCTTTCATCTTGACTGGAGGCTAGCTTCCAAACCCCACCATTCCTCTTCCATGGGCTGACTGCTCCCAGCTCCTGTCTGGATTCACATGTAGGCAGCTCTCTGCTCCTGTTCTACATCTAAGCTCATGGGGACTGCTCCACTCCAAGCCCTTCAAAGTTTCTGTTCCTAGGAAGATAAGGCTTAGCAGAATTATAACAATATTTACACATATTAAACTCAACAGAGCTACAACAATATTTATACACATTACTGGCACTATCATCTCAATTCACTTTCTGTCCGACAAAGTAACACAAATCAACAGACAAGGCTAAGAAATCAACCACAAATCAAAAGTAAAATCCTGTTTCAGAACTTCTGTAACAGCAGTAAATTCTTCTTTCAGGACTTGTGTAACAACAGTAAAATCCTTGTTCAGCAGACAGAATGCTTCTGTCTGACAAATTAACTTCATCACAGACAGAACAGACAAAGTGCTGAAATCATAAATTTTCTCTCTTTTAAATCTGCTTTCTCCCAGCTCTGCTCTAGCTTTTCTCTGCTCTGCTCCTTCCTGTTCCACCCTTAAGCTTCTCTCTTGGTGGGTTACATGTAATTAAATTAGGCCTGTTAATGGTAGGGAAGGTCTTCAAACTCCCTTAGGTCTATTAAGGGCAACACAGTGTATACTCTTTCCAACAGAGACTCTTGATACAGTCAAAGGTGGGGCTCAAAGGTACTTGAATGGCTGAAACAAGCAGCAAAGTACTGCTTTGCTTGCCATTAGGCTAGACTGAGCAGAGTTTGTGATCTGCTCTAAACTGGCTTAATTCAGAACTCTTGGTGCTGAGCATAGAATCCTGGTCCCTCTAGGAAGTCCTTCATTGTTGGCTTGGGCCTGAGGCTGTGTTAATTTCCACATGCCGCTGAGCAGCTGATCTAGCTCAGAGCTCGTCAGTAAATTCATGATCTGGACTATCTATCTTCTACAATTCTAAAGTTCCTGCCCTCATTATTTGCCTAAAGATTGAATTTGTGTAACAGTAATGGAATTTAAATATCCCCCTGTATTGGCTTGGTTTTCAGATTGATTGTGCTAAAACCCAGAGCTTGGGAATCCCACTTGTGGGATGGACTTGTTGACGTGAAAAGAGAGGGCTGAACTGGGAGGAGCTGGTGATGTGAATTTAGAGAGACACAAGCAGAGAGAGAGGCAGAAGAATTTTTTTGGAAGCAGCATCATGAAGGCAGAAACAGAGAGGATTGCTGTGGGCCAGTTTGAATTTCCCAGGACTTTTGAGAGCTGACACCCAGAGCTGCCAAGGACTGAGGAGACATGACTGTTATGCTGGTACTTTGTTTTGATGTTATTTTGCCAGATTCCTCCACTGGTGAAGGACAATCCTGTTGTTGCAGAGATCCTGGAGCCTCGCTGTTGTTTCAGAGCTCCTGAGACTATTCTGCAGACAGAGAATGAATTGCGCCCACTGGTGAAGGCCAATGCTGTTGTTGCAGAGGTTCTGGAACCTTGCTATTGGTGCAGAAGCCCTGAAGAAGGATTTTCTTGTTGTATATTTACAGAAATCCTGGAAGAGGGTTTTGCTAATGTTTTCAGGGGTCCTAGGACTGTTCTGCAGACAGAGAATGAATTAATGAGGACACTGGCAATGTATCTTCTGGCCTTGCTAAGCTCTGTCTCCCTAGGAACAAAGATTGCTGAGAACTTGCCTTGGGTCCAGATGAAGAAAAGATCTCTCTTTGGGTATTAAATGCTGTGACAATATCTTAAGCTTGTTGTAACTCTGGGGTAGATGGCCTATTGAGTTGTGATCCAAGGGTGGGGAACTTTTGACTTTTTTGTGCTTTGTGATTGACTAAATGAATGTACTGCCTAGGGGTGGAGTGGTACTTAGAAGAGGGTCTTTGGGATTGACTAAATGAATTATAATGTCCAGAGGTGGAGTAGTACTTGGTAATTATTGAATTACACTTGGTGAATGCTATATTTTGAATTATGCTATAATTTGATTTTCTCTGTTATTAATTTGTCATTGAATAAAATGGAGAGCAGCTATACTGGTATTTTGAACCTTGGGATGTTGCCTTTGCTTGGCATTACAATTTGTAATCTTGGGCTATAAAAATGACTGACTATGGTTTGATTTTTCATTCCCTACTCATGGTGGCATTCTTAAATCAGTTTTGGAATAGTTTCCATGGAAGCTAGGCTGTCTTCTTCCTTATCTGCCATTTTATATGCATCTGGGAGATATTATTGAAAGAAATTATTGGCAAAAATACTTAGTAAAACAAGAACTTAATTTTTCTGTCCAATTTTTTTTAAAAATGTTGCTCTTATGCAAATGATACATGATGGACACTGTCCAGATAAAGAGACAGTCTTTTTTATTGACAGATTAGTCTAAATACCAATTACTGAACTATATTTCAAGGTAATGTGCAGCTTAATGCTCTAAACCATTTGCAGAAAACTTTCCTTTGACTAAAGAGTGGCCACTGGAGGGGTTAGCTTTCCTTCTGTCAGAAGGAAAAATCTTAAATTTTACCACAGTACTTGCTAAAAGTGGGACTCTAAGAAATAAAAGAGCTCTGTCATTCTCATCTCTACCTAAAGAGAATTCCAAATGAAGAGTTGTTCTCTCATCATTTATAATTAGTATACCATGTTTCCCTGATAATAAGACACTGTCTTATTATTTTTTTGGACAGAAAAACACCAGAGGGCTTATTTTCAGGGGAGGGCTTATTTTAATGAACATTGACAGCAATTTTAATAAACAGGTAAATGTGAACAAAAAAATGTACCTTTATTCAATAAGCAAATCACTGGGGAAGAACAGGATGACGCGCTCACTGCTGCAGCTCTGATTGAATGCAGCTCAGAGCGTGGCATGCGTTTCACGGGGGGAGAAGGGGGGACGGTGCATACAGAGGGTACCATAATGTAGTGTGTAGCGCAGGGGATCACCTTCACTACAGTAGCAATCTCAATAGGGCTTATTTTCTGGGGAGGGCTTATTTTAGAGGAATCTTACACAGTAAGGGGAGGGCTTATTTTCGGGATAGGTCTTATTATCGGGGAAACACGGTATCTCTCCTATGTCTGTGCGATTCTGTGTATATATTTCCTTTCAAGTGGCATGCAATAATTATTGTTATACTTTATATACTTTGCATTGTTTTAATACTTTATTCAATCTGTCTTATTAATTTATTATATTGTTTTTAAAAAAATATTTGCCACAAGAGTTTAGTTTACTTGTTTGTGTTTCATATTTGTCAGTAGTTTCATTCAATAACAATTCCTTAAATGTCCCCACTTTTGTCTGTGACTTAAAAAAAAATCTTTCTCTACCCTTTGAATCAATCATATAAATTTTCATAAAAAAATCCAGCAACTAAATAGGGTACATGAACTCAAAAGTCAAATAATTCTGACTTCTAATTATCTAGTACTAATCTCTGTTCTTGATTTTTAAAATTGTTTTTTTGGAACCATTTCATTTTAACCATTTTATATGTTCCATCACAATAACTTTCAATTCAATTCAATAGATATTTATTAAGTATCTAGTCTATGCAAAATATAAAGAAATAATCTCTGTCCTCAAAGAACTTAGATTCTACTAGAGAGGATATAACATAAACACAGTTGAGAAAATTCAAAGTAATTTGAGAAGGGAGACTAAGGGAATTAGAAAATAATTCATTTAGGAGGCTTCAAATGAAGTGAGCCTTGAAGGAAGCTAAGAATTCTTATATGTTCAGTGAAGAGTCAATACATTCTGAGTGTCAGGGTGTATCAGCAAGCACCCCAGCGTCCCCAGGGTGTCTGCCAACATAGGTTCTTAGATCTGCTTTGATAAAGGAAAGCAACTCAAAATGGGTTAACAAGCTTACTTTAATCAGTCAAATATGTATTGTTTACCTAGTTCACGGGAAAAAGGTCAGCACCCCGAACTTCAGAATATACAGACAGAACTATCAAGACAGAGAAACAGATCAAGTAGACAGTTTCCAAACTGTCCAACCATTACATCCATACCAAATCAACATCTGGGTTTCATCAACATCTGGGTTTTTCAAAGCTGAGGGGCTCTCAACAATGGCTTCCCAAAGTCCAGATCAAATCACAGAAAACTTCTCCAACAAAGATACACATCAGGGCTTATATAGCCTTCTCCTGGCTCAGAGAATGCAATAACCTTATTGACTCACTGGCCAATCAAAAAGTATCTACTGAAAAACAAGCCTCCCACCCCAGGCTCTAGGTGCACTTTAGCCTAGGGGCAGGGAAGATCTTAAAAATTTACATTCCCATTACATTCAGCCCCAAGATCTTTCATGCCCTTAGCATAGTCAATTTACCTTTGAATTAGCACTAAATATCTCTTAGGTCACATTTTCAAGATACAGAACTAAAGTTACCAAAGTGGCCACTGGGCCTTAAACAAACACAAAGTACATTGCATTATCACCTCAATTCAAAACAAGTATCCAAATTAAGTTCTCTTGGGCAGAGGTGGTGTCCTTCCCCTCACACAGCTCCAGCCCCTGCTTCCAAGTACAGAGAGGGGGCTGGGCAGCACAACCAACAAGGTGGGGTCCGTAGGCATCCATGGCACTTCATTCCACCCACCATAGTCACAAGTCCATCCTACCCCTGGGTCCCAAACTGTGGGATGCAGCAAGGAAACACATTCAGTGCCCCTGCTTTGCTGCTCAGTTCTTATCTTTTCCTGTGGCTGAATTCTGAACTCCTGGTTCCTTCTCCTCCCACAGGTGGCAGCCGCTCCTGGCTTCTGCCCAGGTCCCAATGCAGGCAGCTCATCATTCCTGCTCTCAGCTCAGTGAAGTCTGCATGCAGGCCATTCTTCTCTCCTGGTCCATGGCTCCACAGAGTCACAGCTACCACAATTGGGAAACAATTATCCCAGCCCCCATACTTTCCTTTTACTCTGCAGATCCTGTTTGTGACTCCATTTTGTATCAGCAAGCACCCCAGTATCCCCAGGGTGTCTGCCAACACAGCTTCTTAGATCTGCTTTGATAAAGGAAAGCAACTCAAAATGGGTTAACAAGCTTACTTTAATCAGTCAAATATGTATTGTTTACCTAGTTCAGGGGAAAAAGGTCAGCACCCCGAACTTCAGAATATACAGACAGAATTATCAAGACAGAGAAACAGATCAAGTAGACAGTTTCCAAACTGTCCAACCATTACATCCATACCAAATCAACATCTGGGTTTCATCAACTTCTGGGTTTTTCAAAGCTGGGGGGCTCTCAACAATGGCTTCCCAGAGTCCAGATCAAATCACAGAATACTTCTCAAAGTGAGCCCCAAAACAAAACTACACATCAGGACTTATATAGCCTGCTCTTTGCTCAGAGAATGTAACAACCTTCTGGACCCACTGGCCAATCAAAAAGTATCTACTGAAAAACAAGCCTCCCACCCCATCCTCTAGGTGCACTTCAGCCTAGGGGCAGGGAAGATCTTAAAAATTTACATTCCCATTACACAGGGATATCCTAAATTTATTCAAAAGAAAGAAAGGAGATGAAATACCAGTTCTGAGAATTTAGTAATAGAAATAGTAGGAAGAGGGGATGTTGTTTTGGTTTTCTTCTGGAAGTCAGAGTGTATGAAGGAAGGATGATATAAAGAAAATATGGAAGAATTAGGTTGGAGACAGATGAAAGTTTTTATTTTATCCTCTAGGCAACAGAGAGCCAACTGATTATGTTTGAACAGTTGAGTGACTTGATCAGACCTGTGTCATAGGAAGATTATTTTGAAAATTGAATGTAGAATAGATTAGAAAGGGGAAAGATTTCGAATAGAACAATTTGGGGACTATTGTAACAGTCCAGGTAAGAGGTGAAGGAGGTCTAAGCTAGGATATTGGCCATATGAGTAAAGAAAAGGAGATATATGAGAAATATCAGGGACATAGATTCTTTGAGGCTTTCAGTGTAGCATATCAAAATTGTCCTCAATTAAAGGCCTTAGGATATGTGTTTTACTGTCCTTTTTTTCCTTTGCAGTTGTCAGTGAAGATCTACACTCCAGTCTATATTTTGTCAATGCATCTTTGCAAGAGGTAGTGTTTGCAAGCACCACAGGGACGCTGGTTCCCTGTCCTGCAGCAGGGATCCCACCTGTGACACTCAGATGGTACCTAGCAACGGGCGAGGAGATCTACGATGTTCCAGGGATCCGCCACGTCCACCTCAATGGCACTCTCCAAATTTTCCCCTTCCCTCCTTCAAGCTTTAGTACCTTAATCCATGATAACACTTACTATTGCACAGCTGAAAATCCTTCAGGGAAAATCAGAAGCCAGGATGTCCACATTAAGGCCGGTAAGTACAATCATGATATTTTCTTCTATTCTGAAATCTATTTTTTGTGTATGATTAAGGAGTTTAGAGGCAAGTTAAAATTAGTCACTGTTGAGTATCTGATCCCTTCAATGTAGGATTTGTTTATAATTTTAACAGATTTTCTGAGTTAAAAAAAATTCAGAGTACTGATTAGTTGTTTCTGGGAACTGAAACAGAACCAGCAAACCCAAGGTGAAACAAAAATATTAAGTCTGATGAATTGCTAAATGAATAAAAAAAATATTTTTAACTGAATTATAAACCAAAACAAAGTTGTTCTCTCCTTAAAACAAACAAACAAAAAATAGGAAAAAAGTGAAAAGGAAAAAAAAATACCCTAAGCATCACTAGAGAGCTAGTTAGAGATACATCTATAATACACAAATAAGCATACATACATACATAATTTATGGATCTATAATTTCATATTGTAGATTATTCCTTCCATCCATTTAGATTGTTTACTCTCTATACCTTAGTAGCTGTGGTTAAAGGAAAATCATCACCTGCTAGCTGACCTAGTATTGAGACTCTCCATTTATCTACTAGCCTTTGGGCAAAAGACATACTGCCCATCACTGACTATATACTAATTCTTTCCAGCTTGGGAGGATCTATAGTTTGCAGTATGCTGGCAGAGCCTTTAGGAATCCAAAATTATCTTCACAGCAGGATAAGTCATCAGAGTGGAACTTTCCATATGATTATAGACTGGTGTGAAATGCGCAAATATGCATACACAAGCAGGTATATATGTATATCTTATAAATACAAATGGAAAAACAAGTATATGAATAATGAATACTCAAATTGATGTGAGCTCATTATTATGAATATTTCTTTTCAGTGATGAAGATTGTCACACATTCATGATTGCCCAAAGTCTATGACTCTCATCCATGCCTTCCCAGAAATTTACTATAGAGAGTCCAGTCAAAGCATTTGTGTGTGAATGGGGTGAGGTGGTGGATGCAATATTCCTTACTTTCTCTTGATTTTCAGAGAATAGCAATAAAGCACATGATCTATCAATCTTTTTTTTTATCTTTATGCCTATGATTTTATTGATCGTATATAGAGAATTCCTGGTTCCAAAATTCCCTCCACCAATGCAGATCAAAAACTGATATGTTACTTATGGTCCTATAGAGTTTGCATAGAGCACTGAGAAGTTAAATGAATTTTCTGTGGTTATATAACTAGTATGTCAGAGGTAAGACCTTTTCCCATCCTTATTCTAAGGCAAGCCCTTTATTCACTATACCATGTTGTTTCTCAACTACCAAATAAATAAATAAGTGGTTTCATTTGAGCAGTAAACTGTTTTAGAATACAAAAGAGAAGATATTAATGTTTTCTTGCATCCTCTACAAAGCTATTACAAGATAGTGATAGATTTAATTTCTCTTGCAATTTTGGCAGCAGTAGTTGAATAAATTGCAACATGGGCATAAAATATGGAATGCTTCTGATTTGCTATTTTCAGTTCTTTTGTTACAAGTAATTATGACTGATTCTGTTAGCTGGTCATTTCTAGTACCTCATTTTGATTTCTAATCTTGGAAATGATTTTTCAGATTTTATAGAAGAATATCTTCAAGAGAACCAGAGAAAGACTGTGCCTAAAAGAAGCAACATAAAAATGGCACTACCTAAGGATTAAACTCTCAAATGATTTGTTTTAGATTTGCTATTCAAATTAGAATAGAAGTACACTATGATGTATTTTAGAACAAATCTGAATCTTCTAATGAAAGCAAAATGATACTTGAGTAAGATTAAAATATTAGAAGACATGCTCCTGTAGCAACTTCCTCTCTGACTTGAATAATACATTTTAATCTGAATCTCTAGCTTGATTTTCTAGTTGGAAGAGGAAATTAAGAAATTATGCTTTTTTCTCTTTTTAATACTTACAGAATATCAATGGTATTTAATAGATTGGAAAGCTCATCACTGGGAATTGGGAGACATGGTGTTGGTAATGGAGCAGGCCTAGAACCAGAATTCTGTTAGTTTAAGTTTGATATTTGAACAAAATGAGAGAATCACAAGTTATTGAACACTTAATGAAGAGGTTTATTTTTCCCTAAAAGTCTAAAAATATGCTATACAATATACATGGCACTTAGTTTCTCTAGATGAAGCCACAATTATCTCCATATTGAAGTGCATTTGATCAACAGGACACATGGTATAGTGACTTGTGAGATCTTTATTCAACCGCCAAGTCAAAAGGACTCCACATACACACAGGTGGGACTATTTATACCCTAAATTAAACATGAAGCTATTTCAAGTGAAACAATGGAAAATCAGTTCCTAAGGATATTTTGATACATTTTAGGGAAAACTAATCCATTTTGCAGGGAAAGAAGGAAAACCAATTCTATTACATACCACTCCCATAGAGGCGAGATCCTAAAGATATTGTAGAGGACCTTCCACCATTTAAATATTTTTGGTGCTTTTATTGGACAATCCTTCTGGAAGAGGAGGAAAAGGGGAAAAAAGAAAAATAATTAACATTTCTCCCTCCCTGAAAGGGTCACCATTAAATAAAAAAGAAATGGGAGAAACAAAAGCCAGAAATCCTAGATTTTTTTTTCTCTTTCTTTTGGAAGGAGCAAGTGTCAGATCTTATTAATCTGATAATTGTGATAGATGATGCCACACGTTTCTTTGTAGTCCAGTGGGTCTCAATGCAAAGTGGTAACAAAAAAACATCAAACAGAAATAATACTAGGGATATCAGGGCCATAGCAAAGAAGATGATATTTCTAGAAAATCAACACATCATCTTTCATTAGAGTTATGTATAGTAAATATGTATCTGTAGTAAAATGTCTAAGAAGTGATAATACTTTTGCATGCAATCTCTCTTGGAATCTAAGTTAATGCTATTACCTACTCAGCATCTCATGGCTCACTCAGGGAGTGAAGCAGGCCGTGTGCTTGTTCCCATGCTTTTTAGCATGATGTTTTCTGCAGTGTTGTCAGATGCCTGCAATGAGAAAAAAAATGGCATCAAGGTCAGCTACTGAACCAATGGTAAATTATTTAACTTGAAAAGGCTAGAAGCCTAGATTAAAGGGAAAGGGGAGTTGGTGTGTCACTTTTTGTTTGCACATGACTGTGTGCAGTCAGTGCAGCCTCTGAGGCTGGGATTTGACAAAGTGGGGACTTATTCTCTGCTGCTTGTTCTAATTTTGGCCTTACAATCAACACCAAGAAAACATATGTTCTCTACCAGCCAGAATTACACCATCCATACATGGAACCATCAATTACAGCAAATGGAGAAATTTCAAACTCTGTGAATAAGTTCACTTACCTTGGCAACATACATTTCCAGGATGGACACATTAGGTTGATTAGGTTGATACATGCATTGCCAGAGCTATGTCAGTTTTTGGGAGGCTTCCAAGGAGAGTGTGGGAAAGAAGAGATCTGCAGAACCATTGTTCTGACCTCATTGTTCTGACCTCATTGTTGTATGCCTTTGAAACCTGGACAGCATAACAGCACCATGCCAGAAACTTGAATCATTTCCATTTGAATTGTCTTAGGAAGATTCTGAAGAAAAGGTACTGGACACTGAGGTCCTTTCTTGAGCTAAACTGCCAAGCATTCAAACTCTACTGCAGACAGTACAATACCAGTGGACTGGCTATGTTGTTTGAATGCCAAAAATATTCTTTGCCTAAAAGACTGTTTTACAGAGAACTTACACAAGACAAGTGCTCACATGGAGATCTGAAGAAGTGATAAAAGGACACTTTCAAGGTCTCTCTCTGAAGAACTTTAGAATTGATTGTGAAACATTGGAGACACTGGTACAGGACTATCCAGCATGGCTGCCCTCATCAAAGAAGGTGATGTACTCTATGGGCAAAGGAGAATTGCGGTAACTCAAAAGAAATGTGAGGTGTGGAGAGACATTTCCACTCCAAATGTTCATATGAACTATTTGTGCCCAACCTATGACCTCATATCAGTCTGATCAGTTACATTGTACACACCATACCTTGACCCCAACATAGAGATGTCATTTTGGTTCTCTTTGAGAAAGAATGAAAACAACCATTCCCTGGCTCACATACCAAATCTTCACCAGGACCCTGTAAGTCATATCAAAGGGACTTATATAAAATATTTGTCTCTTAGAGACTGTGTAGAGGGGGAATTTCCCCCTTCTTCCCTAGGGGCTAAACAAGATCCTTCACTTGTCTCCCATTCAGGGATTCAGATCACCTAGGAAATCTCCTTTCTTCCTAATAAATACACTTCCATCATAGTTTCATATATATATATATATGAAGAGTGCTGGCCCCAGAGTCGGAAGGACATATATATATATGTCCGACTCTGGGGCCAGCACTCTTACCCATTATGCCACCTAGCTGCCCCCATCATACTTATATTAGCTAAAGTTTTACTTCCTGTATGGTATTATAAAGCAAGGTGCCTCCCCAAAGTCCCCTGGCTCTTCTTTGGGAAGAGTTATCTAAACTCATCTCAGAGGAATGGGAACCTCACAATTGAGGGGAATGAGCAATTTCTCCAGGGTGTACAAAGTTCTTTGAAGGAGTAGGGACCTTAAGACCTTAGCAACTGCATTGTAGAAGGAAAAAGAAAATCCGGAGAAAGTTGGCTGGAATGACATCCAAAAAACAATTCATGCTTGTCTAATAGGTCTTTTTGGGAACTGGATCCTACATACTCCTAGAGAACTGTTATTTTCTTAATGTGACATTGATTTATTATAGATGTGGCTTCTAGGAGGTTGAGGACCTGATCTGGGAAGTAATACAATGACACAACTGTTGATCATATAGTAGAGGAAAACCCCTTGCCCTGAGCTGAGAGAGTATCATTTAGCCTGTTGGGAATAGATTGTGTGGTCACTTGAATGAGATGGGAGCTCTGACTGGCACTAAGAGCCCAGATGGGCAGGAATAGCTACCTTGTCCTTAGTTAAAGGTATAATATGGTCTTATTCCAAGCAAATATCACCTAATATATAATATTGCCAAAATATCACTCTAATATTAATATTTGCAATGGACCCCACTCCACAATCTATGCTGTTCTTGCTCTGGCTTTAACTTGATTGTTTTACATCTCTGAAGGGTGCTGACATGTCCTATAAGTATATACAATAGACCACATTGACAATATTCCTCCATTGTTCCTGACCCCAAGGATAGAACCTTTGATAGTCCAGTACTGCACTCTCCAGCCCTTGGCCTGGGAATGAGTATAGATGTATAGCTTCTTTGCTCCATCCTTCAAAGTTCTGTCACATGCCAACCATACAACCTGGAGATTAACTCACTGGAAGGACTCATCAGGACCCCCATTCCCTAGAGTATTACCTGCTACCTGATTAGTGACTGCTAATGTCCAGTTCAGTGTGCCTGTTTCTAGAGGTTGGAGTTATCAGTACACTAAGTATACTGGCATTCTTGGCCTAAGGAGATGTCTTTATGAGTTGGGGCACATAGAGTCAGTAGAGAAGTCATAGCAAGAGGGTCTAGACTGGAAGTCTCAGTCTCTGGCATATTTATCATCTATTTATGCATGGCACAAAAATTAGTGTGATTTTGAATGAACCAATTCCATTCAACAAAAGGAGTCTGCTATGCTCTATACATGTTTCTGGAGGGACCATCTTGCATCACTCAAACCATAAAAGGCAATTCTGAATGAAAGGTAATTGCATATTTGCTTGGTAGCAACTGAGGCCCCTTAGCAAGTAAGGAACTGCTTTTCAAAAGTAGCATATTGAGAGGCTCCTTTGATAAACTTAGAGGTCCAAAAGCCCAACACTTACTTATTGTGGTCACATGTTGTTGCCTTATATTCAGGTAGTCTTTATTGACTTCCAAAAATATGGGACTTGCAGGGTGTATCAGCAAGCACCCCAAGGTCCCCAGGGTGGCTGCCAACACAGGTTCTTAGATCTGCTTTGTTAAAGGAAAGCAACTCAAAATGGGTTAACAAGCTTATTTTAATCAGTCAAATATGTATCATTTACCTAGTTCAGGGGAAAAAGGTCAGCACCCCAAACTTCAGAGTATACAGACAGAATTATCAAGACAGAGAAACAGATCAAGTAGACAGGTTTCCAAACTATCCAACCATTACATCTATACCAAATCAACATCTGGGTTTTTCAAAGGGGGGGGGAGGGGAAGACTCTCAACAACAGCTTCCCAGAGTCTCATCTGATCAAATCACAGAACACTTCTCAAAGTGAGCCCCAAAACAAAGCCTCAAATCAGGGTTTATATAGCCTGCTCCTGGCTCAGAGAATGTAACAACCTTCTGGACCCACTGGCCAATCAAAAAGTATCTACTGAAAAACAAGCCTCCCACCCCAGGCTCCAGGTGCACTTTAGCCTAGGGGCAGGGAAGATCTTAAAAATTTACATTCCCATTACATGGGGTCATAAAAACTCAAGGTGAGGAGTCTATTTAACAGCCTGCTTCATATTTTCCAGGGCTATAGTCTCATCTTGGGTCTACTTGAAAGGGACATACTTTCTCAATTAATTTGTTTTTTAATTTTGAACCCCTTGCCTTCAATAGGGAACAGCGAGAAAAATAGCCAGTGTCCATATGGTCTTTTGTTTCTTGCTCCCAATTTTTAAATATATGGCAATACTTTATATATGTTCCTTTTGAAAATATTATATGTGCCTATGTGAATCACTGAAGATAGGCAAGAGTCACCCATTTGATAAGTTTAGTGAGGTTCTTTGTTATCTCTTGGACACATGACTCAGAAAAATAATAGGCATCTTTATTGTTAGGATGACAAATAGTTGCCTCAGTATTCCTTGAGCAGGGAATTACTGCTTTTAAATTCTTCCTTTGGTTCTTGCTGGATGATCTCACTTGATAGCCTGAGACTCTAATGTGTTATTTTTTGAAGGACAAGCAGTTTAATTTTTTCAGAGCATTCAATCTTTCTTTTCTTTGGTAAGAAACACAGAATCTAAGTATACAGCTGCCTATTTTCTTTATGTAACAGTCCTCTATTCTCCAATATTCTTTTTTTTTCCCAAAAATTTAAATGTGTGGTTTATTTCGTAATCCCAAACTGAATCTTCTCTTTTCTAAACAGTCAGCTATGGAATTTTTCTTCAAAGCTATTAAACTCCACCCCACTCCCCCACACAAAAAAAAGGTTTCCTAGACAAAGCTGCTGATAAAACTCTGGATTCCATGTCCAAGATAGGTGTGAAAATGAAATGCTTCTTGCTTCATCCTTGTTCTCCAGATTCGATGATGTTCCTGGAAATTCTACTTTCCTTTTGGACAAGAATTCAGGAACAGCTCAATATACTTGTGCTGCACATGGGACCGATCCTTGCCCATCGCTGCCAGGGCATCCTCGTGGGTCTCACAGTGTAAGTCGGCTTTGCCTGTGGCCTTCCCACTAGAGCTGTATTCCATGGTGATCCAAATGGGCTTCAGGGGAGCAAAAAAAATTATAATGTCTTGAGCATTGGCTTGGAAGGGCAGTCCTCGTATGTGAACAAAATGCAATGAAGGCATGGCAATGAAGGCATGGTTCCAAAATCAGCAGCCTCAAGAGTCTTCTCAGGTGCCTCCTTAGGTAATTCCATTTCCTTTTCATTTTCAAATGTTGTTATTGGTCGAAGCTCCTCACCCCCATCGGGCTCTTCAAAGTTCAATTCTGATTCAGTCCCATACTTGGTCATAGAAGGCACTGCTTTCTTTCCTTTGTGAGACCCAATGTGTGTTCGGACTTCATTCCTTCTGCTCGGGAAGATTTCTATGTACCGGTTCCCAATCTCTTCCTTGTGTTTCAGCAGGGCCTGGTTGGCCATTCCTGGTTCTTCAAACTGCACGTAGGCTTCCCCTGTTTTCCTTCTCCCTCTGTGGTCCATGACAAACTTTATGTCAACTATATTCAGACCTGCAAAGAAATCCACAATGTCCTTCTCGTTGCAGCTGTAAGGAAGTCCTCTCAAACGAACCATTCCATCCTTTACCACAGGGCTCGACTTGGCCTGCAGGCCCTTCATTAAGCCATGCACACCTTCATTGTTTATTTCATAAACTTCTACGTAGCGCCGGCCCATGTACAGGTGGTGTTTTTCTAAGGCCTTCTTTACATCCTGCTCCGACTCCAGCTCAACTAATGCATCTCCCCTGCACTTCCCATCTCTGTTTAAGAGAAAGTGGATCCCGTGCTCACCATTTCGGATTCTACAATCCGAGAAGAACTTGAGCACCTTGTCCACCGTACAGGACCAGGGTGGGCCCTGCGCCCAGATCAGATACACGTCGTCCCCTCCTCACCCGGCTTGGGCGCCGGCTCGTAGTCCGGGCACGGCGGGGGTTCCTCCAGGTAGGGGCTGGAGTCCTGTGGACATAGGGGAAGGGTCAGGACGCCCACGCTGCCCGGCCATGGGGCCCTGACCTGGTCACTTCACCTGCTCGTCCCCCCTCCCCCCATGGCCCTGGCCCTGCATCCTGGGCACAGGGCCCTGGGACCCAGATCTTCTCCCCCCGGGCCGCCGGGGCTCAGCCGCAAGCAGGGGCGCCGGGTGCCACTCTCCAATATTCTTAAAAGGGTCTAATCTTACTTCATCCACCTCAAATATTTCCCCTTTCCCAGTCCTTTGAAGCTTTGATTCTATTTCCTAGAATCAATGACTCTAACAAGATGGGCTATGGAGATGAGTTCCTTCTTTTTCTCTGCCTGAAAAAAGCGCAACCTACCTCGAACATAGATAAGATTTACTGAGATATAAAAGAAATCCCAACATTCCACACCTCATGAAAGTCACTGAACAACTGTGTTGATGATCTTTTCATAATGGTTGAGATTTGCATTTTTATATAATCATTTCACTTTCAGATAGCTCTAATTATTAGGAAGTTTTAAAAATAATAATTACTGTGCATACAGCACTTTAATATTTTCAAAGCTCTGTACATGTTATTTCATTGTATCCCCACAACTTTCATCTCCTTAGACCTCCCTACCCTGTCACATGAGAAAACATTACCTCATATTTTACAGTAAAAAGCTGAGACCATTTGCCATGAGTTCCCTCTTCTACTCTCTTTAACATTTTATATCACTCAAATGCCTTCCAACACTTATCTCCTCTCTCACCCACATTTCCCATGAGTAGGTGGCCTATCTACTGACTACTTCCCTGCTGCCTACGAACATTTGTATGTGTTTTCTATCCTCAAAAACTCTCACCCTGATACTTCCATCCATGCTAATTATTGTCCTACCTCTTTTAACCTTTGTGGCTAAACTTGAAAAGGCTATCTATTATAGATGCCTCTACTTTCTCTCCTATTTTCTTCTTAATCCCTTGCAAACCAGCTGCAATCTCATAATTCCATCAAAATTATCCTATCCTTCTCCTCAATCTCTCTATAGCTTTTGAAACTGTTGGTCACTCTTTTCTCCTTGATACTCTCTTCTCTATAGGTTTTTGGGGTACTATTTTCTCTTGCTTTTACTCCTGCTTTTCTGACCACTCCTCAGTAACCTTTGATGGATACTTATCTACTTCATACATTCTAACTGTAGGTGTCACTCAGTTGGGGGTGCTCTTCTTCCTCTATTGTATTTCACTTGATGATTTTATCAGCTGGCATGAATTTAATTACCATCTCTATGCTGATGATTCTGAAATCTAACTATCCTACCCAAACATACATGCTATGTTTTCATTTCTAATTTCTTACTGCTAAATGCCTTTCAGATGTAATGTCTTAAGTTCAACATGTCCAAAACAGAACTCATTACCTTTTCCCTTAAACTGTTCCTCCACTCTTAACTTTCCTTTTGCTGTAGAGGGTAATACCATGCTCACAGTTCCCCAGGCTCACAACCTAGAAGGCATCTTCAACTTCTCACTGTCTCTCAATCCAATCTATTGCCAAGGTTTGTTTATTACATCATTGTAATATCTCAATTATACCCCATTTTCTCCTATGACATTGCCACCACTTAGATGTAGGCCCTCATTACGTCAAGCCTAGACTAATTATTGCAATGGTCTATTAGTGGATCTGCCTGCCTCGAGTCTCTCCTCATTTCAATCCATTTTCCATTCAGCAATCAAAGTGACTTTGCAAAAGTGCAGATTTGACCATATCACCCAACCTACTCAGTGGCTCCCTATTAACCTCATATTGATTATCAAATATAAAATCCTGTTTTGCATTCACAGCTCTTCATAACCTAAGCCCTTTTAACCTTTCCAGTCTTCTTATACTATAATCCCCATCACATAATCTAATCCAATGACACTGGCCTCTTTGCTATTCTGTGAACTAGACATTCCATCTCTCTACTGTGCATTATCTCTGGCTTTCCCACAAGTCTGGAATTCTGTCTCTTCTCATCTCTGCTATTGGTTTCTTTTAAATACCATATTTTATAGGAAGGCTTTCCCAGCTTCCTTAATTCTATTTTTGGGGGGGGGGGTGGCAAGAGAAGACACAGCTTTTATAATGAAGAGTACAGTGCTGGGAACTACCAAGATGCAAAGACCAACACAAACATTTTGCCCCTCAGAGGACTTAAAGACTAAACCCATAGGTTTATAACACACACACAGTAAAATGAAAAATTATAAGCTCATTGAGGGCTTCTTTTTGTATGGCAACACTTAGCACAGTACATAGCACAGAGTAGAGGCTTAAAAATGTTTACTAACTGACAACTCTGTGAAATAGCTGTAATTATTTTCCTTATTTTATGTAAGAGGAAACTAAGGCTGAGAGAGGCTAAGTGATATAGCCAGGGTCACACAGATAAGTATCTTAGGCACAATTTGAACTTTTCCAGTGCTCTTACATATTGTACCACCTAGCTACCCCTTTTGCCTGACAAAAAAAAAACAACTAAATTTACCTCTTTGCAAATTCTTTTTATTATTTCTTGATCATCCCTTTGGGGCCAAAGTGATCAAATTTTGTCCTTCTTCTGTATAACAGCCTTTCAGATATTGTAATATAACTTAACTCCCTGAGATGTCTTTATTTACCTCAAAGTGAACTTGCCAAGCTACTTCAACTAATCCTTTCATATCATAGGATTAGGGTTCCTTTGCTTACTGGTTGCCATTGTCTAGATATTCTCCAGGTTATTAATGTCCTTTGAAAATCTTAGTATCCATAACTGATCACAGTATATCAGATGACATTTGATGAGGACAAAAGACTGTGAAATGATCATATCCTCTTTCCTGAAAACTAAGGTCCTTTTAATACAGGTCAAAATTATATTAGCTTTTTTGACCTGTTAACTCATTTAAGCTTTCAATCTATTGAAAATTCATATTTTTTTTCACAAAAAACACTGTTCATCTAAGCCTTCTCAATTTATACTTTTACAATTTTTTTACTCAGATAAAGATTTTGTATTTATTCCTATTGAATTTAATCATATTAGATTTAGACCAATACTCTAATCTGTCAAGATCCTTTTACATCCAGACTTTCACCCAATATACTTTTTGAATACACCATCTATGGCTTTATCTGGATCTTTGCTAAAAATGTTTAATACCATAGAGTCAAGCAGAAATACCTGAAGTATTTTATTGGCCATCATCTTCCACGTTTATATTTGACCATTAACAACTGTTTTTTGAGTCTGACTAACCAAGCAATACTGAATATATCTGATTTATATTATTTTTAATCATTATATCTATAGTTTCTCCCTAATACAAATATGAGTTACTTTATCAAAATATTTGCTACAAGTAGGTCAATTTTATTCATAACATTTCCTCTTATCTAATAACTTAATAATCATATAAAAAAGGTAAATGAGGTATCCTGACATGTTTTGTTTTTGATTGATCTTTATTGATTCTTTCTGATCTTTGTTGTTCAGTTGTTTTCCATCATGTCCAACTCTCCATGATTCCATTTGGGGTTTTCTTGGCAATGATACTGGAGTAGTTTGTAATTTCCTTCTCTAGCTCATTTTACAGATGAGGAAACGGAGGCAAATAAGATTAAGTGACTTATGGAGGGTCACACATTTAGTAAATGTTTGAGGCCAGATTTGAACTCAGGAAGATAAGTCTTCCTAACTTCAAGACTGGAACTCTATCCTATGTGCCACCTAGCTGCCTCATCTTTGTGATCACCACTTACCTACATAGTTTGCAAACCATCTTTTAATTAATTGTTCTAGAATTTTTCCATAAATTTGTTTTAGTGGACTGAAAGTTGGAGATAAGTCAGCAGCATGAAATAGTAATTTTTAAAAAAGTAATTTGGTTCTTTCCCCTTCTTTGAAAATTGAGTAAACATTTGGTCTTCTTCAATCTCATGATACCTCTTCTGTTTTCCATGTTCTTTCACATATCACTGACAGTGCCTCAGCACTAACATCCATCAGAGTTTGTTTGTTTTTTTGGTAATTAAAAAAATTTACACTTCAATACAAAATGAGAAAAGGAAAAAAAATTGCCATATTCACAGTAGACCATAAGAGAAGATTCAATATAAAACAAAAGAATTGCATTTCAAGAAAACCTATATAATAAAAACTACACATTGTTTTCAAAGATGCCCAGCTTTTCTTTGCTTCTTTGTTGATTTTCTTTTGTTCTCTTCTATGTACTTTTACTTAATTTTTTCCCTCCCCCAACAAAGAAGGCTGCCATTAAGCATGATATTTATGTATGTATATATATGTTTATATGTACGCATGCATGTATAGATATATAGATATACATACACACACTGATATGTATAAGCATAGACATATATACACATATATACTCATGCATATATATACATACACACATATACATATATACATACATACACACATATATGTGTGTATATATATATATATATGACCAGGCTTTGCTCATTTCCTCTTACCATCTGTTTCTCTGAAGGTGGATAACATCTTTCTTAAGTCCAAACCTTTCCACATTTTTCTAAACCAACTAGCTCATCATTTCCTACCCCACAACAATTTTCCTTTCTTGAATCAAACAAAGTCTTCCTTCATAGGATCTTTGAGGTTAATTTCGATATATATAGTAGCCAGAATGACTTGGTTGCTCAAAGTTGTTCATAAAACAATATGGCTGTTACTATATGCAATGTTCTCTTGATATTGCTTATTTCACTCTTTATTATTTCATGGAGGTCTCTCCATGCTTTTCTAAAATCGTTGAACTTATCATTTCTTATAGGAGAATAACATTCCATCATGAATATATACCACAATTTGTTTAGCCATTCCCTAGTTGTCAGGCTTCCCTGAAATTTCTAGTTCTTTGTTATCATAAAGAGAGCTGCTATAAATATGTTAGAACATGTAGATTTTCTTCCATTTTCCCTAATCGTCTTGGGAAACAGATTTAATAGTGGTATGGTTGGGTCAAAGGGTACATACTGTTTTATAACTCTTTGGGCATAAATCTACATCTCTCTCCAAAATGATAGGATCAGCTCACAGATCCACCAGCAATGAATTAAGGTCCCAATTTTTCCACATCCCCTTCAGCATTTGTCAGTTTCACCTTCTTTATTTTAGCCAATCTGATAGGTATAATATGATATCTCAAGGTTGTTTTAATTTGCATTTCTCTAATCAATAATGATTTAGAGCATTTTTTTTGGTTGTCAGAAGCGGCCTGATCCAAAGAAAAATCTGATTGTTGCCTACCCCCACCCCCCACCTCCAGCCAGGTCAGGACTTTGCAAGTTTCTGAGATCCTGGAACAATCCAACCCTCAGTACCCAGGGAAAGCAACTATATCCCAGCCCAGATCTTCCTTCCAGAAGTATAACAGAGCCCAGTCAAGATATTAAGTTCAAACTCAAGAAGTAGGCAGGAAGAATGAGCAAACAAACAAATATTCCACCATAAAGATCTACTAAAATGGCAGGGAAGATGGAAGAGAATGACCCCAAAACATTTACATGCAAAGCCTCAGAAAACACAGCTTGGTCACAAACTCAACCACTGATGTGCCTGGAAGAGATGAAGCAAGATATATTTTTTTTTCTTTTTTAAGATTAAAAATAATTTGTAAATGGAATAAAGTCAATTGAGGAAAAATTAATAAAGAAATGATAGTAAATCAAAGAATGCAACAAATTCATTGAAAATTATAATGGATCAAATAGAAGTCAATGATTCAAGGAGGAAATAAAAAAGAGTTAAAACAAGTCAAAAGACTGAGAAAATAGAAGAAAATTTAAAGTATCTCAGAGGGAAAAATTTACCTGGAAAACAGATCAGGAGAAAATATTTAAGGATCTTTAGACTGTTTGCCATGACCAAAAAGAAAAAATAGAGCCTAAACTACTTTTTTATGAAACCTTAAAAAAAAACTGCCCAAATCTATTAGACCCAGGGAGCAAAGTAGAAATAGAAATAGAAAAAGACAGACCAGTGACTGCCTGAAAAAAAAAATTTAAAATAAAAACACCCAGGAATGTTATAGCCAAAATCCAAAGTTTCCAGGCCAAGGAAAAAGTATTCAAGTGCTTAGGTGCTATTGCAAGCATTTCATGCTATTTAGAAGCAGCCACAATACAGGGGGCAGGGAGATTAAATATTTTTTTGCCTTTGTAGAATACAGTATTCCAGAAAAGAAATGATATGGGTTTACAAGCCAAGAATAATTTACCCGGTAAAACAGAGTATAATGCTAAGGATATGGGGTGGGGAGAATGGATCTTTTATTAAATAGAAGACTTCCAAGAATTCTTGATGGGAGTTACCATAAATGTGTGGAAACTTTGACATTAAAATATGGGAAGAGAAACATTAAAAAGGAAAATATGAATTAACAATGATAAACCATTAAACAAATATAAAGTACTTACATTCTGGTATGGGGAGATAATAACAGGTATTCCCTCTGAACCCTCTCATCATGGATCATAGAGACAATCCAAGTAGACATGGTCTAGGAGTGGTTGTATTATATCTTAATTGTTATGCCTTAAAGATATATTTTTATTTTATTTTTTTGAATGATTTATTAACTTCTGATTTACATCATTCATTTCTACCAGATTTTGAGTTACAAATTTTCTGCCCGTTTTTCCCCTACCCACCACCCCAAAATAGCAGTTTTTAACATATCTTCTCCCATACCCCTTTTGACTTTTCCAGGGGATCTCTATGCCCCAGTGCCTGTGTATCTTATTTCCTAATTACATGTAAAATAGTATTAATAATAGTATACATATATATATATGTATATTTAAACAGTTGATTTTAAAACTTTGAATTCTATATTCATTCCCTTCCTCCCTTGTCACCCACCCTTACTGGGAAGAGAAGCAGTTCAGTATAGGTTATACATGTGTAGCTAATGCAAAACAATAATATAATAGATATATTGTAAAAGACTGACTATATTTCCCTCCCTCCTATCCCACCTCCCACTTGTTCTATTCTCTACTTTGATCCCATCCCTTTTCAAAAGTGGGTGCTTCCAACTTCCCTCCCCCCCAGCCTTCCCTCCTTTCCATCATCCCCCCTCTCATCCATTTCCCCCTACTCTCCTGTAGGGTGAGATACCCTATTTAGCGTGTATTTCATTCCCTCCTCAAGCCAAATTCAATGGGAATAAGGTTGACCCATTCTCTTTTACCTTCCTATTCTTCCCCTCCATTGTAAGCATTTTCCCTTGCCTCTTCTATATGGGATAGTTTACCCCATTCTGTCTCTCCCCATCTCCTCTCATTATATTCCTCTCTCACCTCTTAATTTCACCTTTTAAGTATCATCCCTTCCTGTTAAATTGGTCCTGTGCCCTCTATCTATGTATACTTGTAAACATATATACACACATTCACATATATATTCATATGCCCATATACCCTCATATATATATATATTTCTATTCCCTTCAACTACTGAGAAAGGTTTCATAAGTTACAATTATTGTTTTTCTATGTAGGAATGTTAATAGTTCAACTTTGATAAGTTCTTTATGATTTCTTTTCCCTGTTTACCTTTTCATGCTTCTCTTGCTTCTTGTATCTTAATGTCAAATTCTCTATTCAACTCTGGTTTTTTTCAACAAGAATGCTTGAAAGTCCTCTATTCCACTAAATGACCATATTTTCCCCTGAAACATGATACTCAGTTTTGCTGGGTAGGTGAGTCTTGGTTTTAATCCCAGCTCTTTTGACCTCCGGAATATCATATTCCAAGCCCTTCGATCCCTCGGTGTAGAAGCTGACAGATCCTGGGTTATCCTGATTGTGTTTCCACAATATTCAAATTGTTTCTTCCTGGATGCTTGTGATATTCTCTCCTTAATCTGGGAATTCCAGAACCTGGCTATAATATTCCTAGCAGTTTTCTTTTGGGGATCTTTTTCAGGAGGTAATTGGTGGATTCTTTCAACCTCTGTTTTGCTCTCTGGTTCTAAAATATCAGGGCAGTTTTCTTTAAGAACTTTCTGGAGGATGAATTCTAGGTTCTTACTTTGATCATGGCTTTCAGGTAGTCCAATACTTTTTAAATTATCTCTCCTGGATCTATTTTCCAGATCAGTGGTTTTTCCCATGAGATATTTCACATTGCCTTCTATTCTTTCATTTGCTTGGATCTGTTTCACAGCCTCTTGATTTCTCATAAAGTCATTAGCTTCCATTTGCTCCAGTCTAATTTTGAAGCAATGATTCTCCTCATTGAGCTTTTGAGATTCTTTTTCCATCTGGCAAATTTGGCTTTTTAAGGCATTCCTCTCCTCGTTGCTTTTTTGGGCCTCTTTTGCCATTTGAGTCAGTCTGTTTTTTAAGATATGATTTTCCTCAGTCAGGCTGTTGACTCTCATTTCATAATTTTCTTGCATTGTTCTTATTTCTCTTCCCAATTTTTCCTCCACTTCTCTTATCTGCTTCTTCAGGTCCTCTATGGCCTGTAACCAGTCTGTATTTTCCTTTGAAACTTTTGGTGTAGGAGTTCTGACTTCATTGTCTTCCTCCTGTTCCATGCTTTGCTCCTTTTTGTCTCCAAAATAGGAGTGTAATGTTGGAATCTTCTGCCTGCTTTGTTTCCTTTGCCTGGTCATTTCTCCCCTCAGTCACTTGACCCCTGGGCTTTTTGCCACAGTAGGGCTCTGCCACCAGACAGGGGAGTTTTCGTCCCCAATGTTGGGGTTTTCTCAGCTGCTGGATGAATTAAATGGGTGCCCTCTCTGAGTCCTCCACATGATCTGGCCAGCTGGACACATGCCCCAGGACCTCTACCCTAGACTGCAATCCAGATCCAAGCAGGTTAAAGTAATAATGATTACCCCTCAGACTGGTGCTTGGTCGCCCTACACTCTGCAGGCCAGGAGCTGAAGCTGCCACATGGGTCTGACTGGCTGGCTGTGCTGGGGTCTAATCAGCTTCTCGCCCCGGGGGCAAAACCATGCACTCCCTCTTACTGAGTCCCAAAATCCAAACTGCACTGACCTCTTACTTAGTACTTCACATCTATGTGTTGATAAATCTGGAAAGGGCCACAGCTGCTGCTGATCTGCAGTCCCTTCAGCTGGCAGCTGGTCAGGCCCACCATGGGGATAAAGCCTCGGCTTGGGGCTGGGCTCAGCTCCCAGAGCACTGCGCTGGCCACTTGGTGCCGGCCTGCTGGGCTGTCGTCAGCAGGAGGTTAGCTTCTCTATGTCATTTTGTTGGTTCTGCAGCTCCAAAGTTTGTTTAGAGTCCCCTTTTTACATGGTTTCAGAAGGTGGAAGCTGGAGGAGCAAGGAAGTCCTGCTTCTACTCCTGCCTTAATGATATTAAGAGAAGAATGAAAAGAGAGGGAAAAAAAAGACTGAGGAAGGGGAGAAGTAAAGGAAAGTTAAGGGAAATTATCCATAAAATCATGATGTTCAAATACACATTTGTGAAGGAAATGTCAAACCACTTCAATATCTTTGCCAAGAAAACCCCAAATGGGGTCATGAAGAGTCAAACGTGACTGGAATGATGCAACAACAATTATAACAAGTACACATTGAT
Organism: Petaurus breviceps papuanus; assembly: GCF_028583685.1. Classification (NCBI taxonomy): domain Eukaryota; kingdom Metazoa; phylum Chordata; class Mammalia; order Diprotodontia; family Petauridae; genus Petaurus; species Petaurus breviceps. Next base: position 3,471,469 of record NW_027187374.1, on the reverse strand, counting down.
ACTAATAAGGAGAATATACACACAGAGAGCAGAAATGCATTTTACTCAACAGGTATGAGCTGTTATTGGAATTTAATAAATAATGAAAGGGACGGTTTTAGAGAAACCTTGGAAAACTTCTATGAGCTGATGAATAGTGAAGTGATCAAAATGAAGCAAATAATTTATATGATGACAGCAATATAGTAAAGACAAACAATTCTTAAGGATTCTGGACTCCTATCAGTATAATGATCAACCATAATTATAGAGGACTAATGATAAATCTTGCTTCAACATCCTGATAAATAGATGAAATGCTTAGAGTGCAGAATGATATAAAAATATTTTGGCTATGTCTAATATGTAAATTTGTTTTGACTATACATGTTTATAATGTTTTTCTTTTGTTCTTAGTTGGAGAGGGGTTGGAATGAGAGGATAATAAGTTGGATTTTTGCTGATGGAAAGAAAATATAATTCATTAAAATGTTAGAAAGGTGAATCAGAATGATTGAATTTTAAAGAGATCAAGGCCAAGGAGAGGGTTGGCCCTCCTCTATAAACAGAGACCTAGAGGATTTAATGACATACCCAAAGTCATACATCTAGCTAGTGGTAGAGTCAAGATGAATTAACTTGCTAAGGGATAAGACTCAGAGCAGAAATAAACTACACTGCCAGTGAATGAAAATTCCCAGCATACAGTGGTGTGCTTCCAAAATAAAAATCCCATCTTCAAGAAAAATGTTTAATTCCCTTTGCTGAATAGGGCACAACTATAAAGGGTTCACTTCATGTTTACCTATCTCTTGTGTCCTATTGGATGAGGCACCTGAAATTGGCACAAAGACATACCTGCCTTTTGGACACAAAGACATACTTCCATTTGGAACAGTTCATGAGACTTACTGACAAGCTTCATTTCCTGAGAATTATGACATGGCCTGATTATCCTTAAATGCATTTTTGTGTTTTCTTAGGTAAGACCAATGGTACTCACATAAACTTTGCAATAAATAGTCTTCTCAGGGATTGACAGAAGACATTTTCCTTCTATAATATTCCAAATTCAGGAATTTCTTAATCTTAATATTAAAAAAATCAAAATATTTCATGCAGCAAACTATTTTTCATCTCTAATACTAAGAATATGTGAATAACAATTACTCCCATATTCATTTATTATTACTTTTCAAGGAAGGCTAGTTCCATTTCAGTAATTATCTTCCACCTCAAAATGTTTGATAGAATGTGTCTGAGGCAAATAAGTTACATTAAAGTTACTTTTCTTAAGTGCACATAGAAAATTATTTTTAACAGTAAATATTTGTAAGTGCAAGGATAATAGATATAAAAATGTTTTGTCTTTTAAGTTTGAAAAGGTATTTTTTACTTTTTAAAAAATTCTAATAAAAATATTTGCCCATAAAAGTTTTACCAACAAGAAAAAAATAGATTCTCCAATGCACTATAAAACATATCTCCCTGAGAGTAACATTTTTTTATTTTAGTTTTACGGGAACCTTATACAGTCCGTGTGGAGGACCAGAAAACCATGAGAGGCAATGTAGCTGTCTTCAAGTGCATTATCTCCTCCTCTGTGGAGGCATATATCACTGTTGTCTCATGGGAGAAAGACACCGTCTCACTTGTCTCAGGTAGGGTGTCTCCCAAAATTTTATTTATGTTGTTTTGCATCCCTGATTGGTCTGAGGTGTACTTTATTTCAAATATTAAAGCTGAGTCATAATGCTTATTTGTGTTACAATAAGGGGGAATTAATAAGGTTAAGTTCCTTGAGGGAAGAAACTGCTTCAATTTTGCCTTATTATTCACAACAGTTATCACAGAGCTTGACATACTATATTCACTTACTAAATTCTTGTTGATTGATGGAAGTGAATTTCATGTTGATGCTGATTTTTAATTATGATGAAGAACTTTTAAATTATTTTGCATCTCTTACCCACCCATACTTTCTTGGTAGAGTTAATATGCATTTAGACTGACAGCAAAAACACAAGAGTTTCCATTTTTCAGTATAGTATTGTACTTAATTTAATTTAACAGAAATTATTTGTGTTCTGTGTTCATTCATCAGTGAGAGATTTAAACTATGATATTCTGAATAATATTGGTTTTAGTTAAAAAAATTTATCACTATAAAATTCTTATTTTACCTTAATTTTAATGCTTGATTTTCATGCTGAAGATATGTGATTAATTCTCTGTGATCTTAAAGGGTTTTTTTAAATTAAAATGTGCTTTCTATAATGAAACAGTTATCTTAACAATAAATATATTTGTTACTGAACCAACATGCTTTGGCATCTTGATACTTTATAATTAAAAAGCTATCTGTCAAAATATTTCAGCAGAAATATAATATTTAATTTGTCCTATCTTTGAAAATTTCTTCATAACCCTTGTAGTTATATTTTTGCCTAGAGAATTATGGTAGTGTGTTGGGTTTTGTCTCTAGGCATCTTTAGACTTTTAGACATCTAAATCTTAATCTTTAGTTATCTAGACCCCAACAAATCATGTTTTAAGACTAGTAATGGGAGGTGATCTGCCTGAATAGGGACTGAAGAGCATGCTCAATTAATGGGCTTCACCAAAAATTGCTTCTTACTTGCTTGAGTTAAATTAGCTTTAAAGCTCTGTGATTTGAAAATCGCTTTAGGTGATCTTTACTCCTAGTCTTGGTCTAATTTATATACCATTGGATTAAAGGGAAAGAATCAATGCTGATAGGGAGAACCATTTATTCTCATCTCTAGCTTTAGCCTGGACCTTCTGGGCTGTATAACTTTGAAAGCTTCTTTGATGTCTTGGACTACCACTTCCTTGTTGTTGTTACAGAATGCAGGGCATGAGCTCATTTCTTTTCTTCCCCATTAATTAGTATAGAATATCCCCAGCTCAAGATCAAAGAAGTAGCTTCAAATTATTTTTTAGAGAAGGGAGTCTTAACCTTTTTTATATCTTGGATTTTGGTAGGGCATTGAAATCTATGGACCTTTCTCAGAATGATGTTTTTAAAAGAATAAATTCTAACATGAAGTTTCAAAGGAAATTATATGGAAATATCTTTATAAAAATATTTTCAGTTCATAGACCACAATCTAAAGGATTTATGTGTGTGTGTGTGTGTGTGTGTGTGTGTATTCTATATACACAAACACACAAATATTCTGTGGAACCTGACCTGAACACCTTTTCACTTTATACTTTTTTTTCAACCTGTGAATTACAAATCCCAAGATATTTTGTAATTTTTTGTCTTAAAAACAGTGGTTTTTAAATATTTTTATGTGTTTGTAATTATTTACATGTAATTTTTGTTTATTAAATGTTAAATAATGGATATAGGTATTCCAGAAATACAGTTGTGCCTTAGTGCATTGAAATAAAGATATAAGTTGGCTATTGCAGTCTAATCTTTAAAACCAATGAGGAATTTTTGTCAAGCATATAGTAATAGTTTTGATAATAATCATTGTTTGTTTACATTTTAAGGCTGCCTATTCATAATAGGATTGCTTATGTATTTCCAAGTATTGTATGACAGCATGTTTTTGGCACACAAAAACTAATAATAAATATTTACTAAAGTCTAAAGGAAAAAATGCAAGTGAATCTTGTCCAATTAAGTACCTTTTGTTGTATCTACCTGAAATATTCTAGTAGATGTTTAATGAGATTTCATTTTGTAATTGTAATGAGTCTTTTTATATTAATATTGTGGTATTGTGTATATAGATTATTCTGAACTGAAAAGATGACTATTGATATTATGAGTATCTCAGAAACTACTACTAATGAACAGTAAGTGCTTACATGATAAGATTATTGAGTATGTGTGTTGGCAATATTTTCTGTGAGAGTCAGTATGTACAGTATAGGGAATCACAGGTTTGTATCAGAAGATCTGGGTTTATGACTTGGTTTTACCACTTACCAGCAATATATAATTATTTGCTCAAGTCATTTAACAACTCTAAGTTTTAGTTTCCTCAACTATAAGAATTGTGATAGTATCATTGCCCTGTCTACCTCACAAAGTAAGTATTTGGAGATGTATGTGAAAGCACATTGGGAATAGTAAAACCACTCTATATAAGTAAACAGTTTGGAAAAGTACACCTCAAAACTATATTTCTGTATTCCAGCTGGGTACAAAAAGGAAAGGAGAAAAAAATATGGTTGTTAATGGCAATGTTATTAGACCTTCTTTGAACTTATGGTCTCATCAATACAAATATGCTCTTCAATAATTTAGATAGTATTTTTCTTACAAATCCCCAACAAGGGGTCTACTCAGTGTGTATGTGTATGTGTGTGTTCTTTAGATTTTTTTTTAACACAAGTGATACACACATATAAATGTTATTCATCACTCTTCCAGAAATATTAGGCAACCTTATTTTCCAGCCATGTATTTCTCTGATGGCATCCTTTTAAAAAAAACATTTTTCTCTAATAAGTTCTTCTTTGGAAATATGTTTGAACATATTTATACATGATACGTGCCTCTTAACCTTTGGGAGACTCAGAAATTTGTCTCTAGAGGGTGTGGTTCTCCATGATTCATAGCCATATAATATTTATGTTGTTGTTTAGACATGTTCAAATCTTTCTGACCCCATTTGGGGTTTCCTTGGCCAAGATGCTGGATTGGCTTGCTATTTCCATTTACAGATAATTTTACAGATGAGGAAAATGAGGCAAACAGGGTTAAGTGACTTAGGGTTCCACAGTTAGTAAGTGTCTGAGGCAGGATTTGAACTCAGGAAGATCAGTCTTCCTAACTTCAGACCCAGCACCCAACCACCCAACACCCAGCTGCCAACATGAATATTTGTTTTAAAAAAGATGGACCTTAGGGGCGGCCAGGTGGCTCAGCGAGTAAGAGCACCGGTTCCAGTGTTGGGACGACCTGGAGATTGAATCCCGGGCTCAGACACTCAGCACCACACCCAGAAATAACTGGCCGTGTAACCTCGAGCAAGTTACTTAACCCCAATTGCTTAAAAAAAAAAAAATAAAATAAAAAAATTTACATTCCCTTGGGCTATCCACTTGTAAGTGTAAGTATACTATATGGACAGAAAAAGAAAAAGGAGGGAAAGGAACTAAACTAATCATGGGGTTAAAGTATGGACTTAAAAAAATGAAGAGGATAAAAATATTAAGGGGCGGCCAGGTGGCTCAGTGAGTAAGAGCACCGGCTCTAGTGTCGGGATGACCTGGATCAAATCCGGGCTCAGATACTCAGCACCACACCCAGAAATAACTGGCCGTGTAACCTTGAGCAAGTTACTTAACCCCTATTGCTTTAAAAAAAAAAAAAAAGATGGACCTTTCTTTCAGCTAGTAACTTGGGATCAGTAAGAAGACTGCATACTTTATTTAGGAGTGTCTTATCAATTCTTTGAAGAATGTCTATACTTTTTCATCCTCAGAAGCAGGTATTATAATAAAAGTTGAAATTATTTTCCTGGTGGCCTTTTTTTGGTAAATGTTTATCATGTGCATCACAATGTTTTTGTATAGTTTCAGTTGTAGCCAAGTCTTTGTGACCCCATTTAGGGTTTCATTTGCAAAGATACAGGAGTGACTTGTCATTTCCTTCTACTAGGTGACTGCCTCATAAATATACTTCTTGTTGCCTTTGAATGCTAAAGATCGTCATTTCCTTTATTTGTCTCTTCAGATTTGTTTTCCATTTCATTTGTACCAAGAATAATGCTATTCAGCTCCACCAGTAGTGTGTTCATTCATTATTTAATAGAAAAGGATCTAATCTAATGTTTAGAGTACCAATAATGAAATTTTTATAAATAAAGTCAGGATGAATCTAAATACACACTGCCTCCTTTTCCATCACACAACAACCTTCACTTCAAATGCAAAAAAACACAAGACATAGAACATTTTATATATATTTCCTTTTTCATGGCTAAGGGAGAGTAGAGGTTGGTGAAAGAGGTATGCTATCATGTTTAAAATATTTTATTTTTCCCTAATTACATGTTAAAAGAAATTTGAACATTCATTGTTAAGTCTTGATTTCCAAATTATGTCTTATCCTCTGTTCCCTTTTCCCTGCCCCACATGACAGTAAGCACTTTGATACAGGTTTTACATGTATGCTCATGTAAAATATCTCCATATTAGTCATTTTTGTAGGAAAAAATTAAAGAAAGAAAGAAAGAGAAAAATAGTATGCTTTGTTCTGTATTTAGACTCCATCCGTTCTTTCTCTGGGGGTGGATAGCATTTTTCATCATGAGTCCTTTGGTATTATCTTGGATATTTTATATTGCTGAGAATAGCTAAGTCATGAACAGTTGTTCATCATACAATATTGCTATTACTGTGTACAATGTTCTCCTGGTTCTGCTCTCTTCACTCAACCTTAGTTCACATAAATTTTTCCAGGTTTTTCTGAAATCCACATGCTCATCATTTCTTATGGCACAATAATATTCCATTACATTCATATACCAAAACTTGTTTAGCTATTCCCCAATTGATGAGCATCTCCTCAATTTTCAATTCTTTGCCACTACAAAAAGAGCTGCTATAAATATTTTTTATACAAATAGTTTCTTGTCCTTTTAAAAATCTCTTTGGGATACGGATCAATGAGTATGTACAGTTTGATAGCTCTTAGGAAGTAGTTTAAAATTGCTTTTCAAAATGATTAGAACAAATCACAACTCCACCAACAGTGCATTAATTTCACAATTTTCCCACATCATCTCCAACATTTACCACTTTCCTCTTCTGTCATATGAGCCAATCTGAAAAGTGGGAGTTGGTGCTACCTCAGAGTTGTTTTAATTTGCTTTTCTTGATTTAGATGGGGGCAGCTAGGTGGCACAGTGAATAGAGCACCAGCCCTGGAATCAGGAGGACCTGAATTCATATCCGGCCTCAGACACTTGACATGATTACTAGCAGTGTGACTTTGGGCAAGTCATTTAACCCCAATTGCCCTCCAAAAAAAAAAAGAATGATTTAGAGCATTTTTATATAACTATAGATAGCTTTGATTTCTTTGCCTGAAAATTGCTTGTTCATATCCTTTGACCATTTATCAATTGGGGAATGACTTGTATTTTTTTTTATAAATTTGTCTGATATTTGATAAATGAGATCCTTATCAGAGATACTCCCTGTAAATTTTCTATCGCACCCCAGTTTTCTTTTTTCCTTCTAATTTTGGTTGCACTGGTTTTATTTGTACAAAATCTTTGAATCTTATATGATCAAAATTATTTATTTATATTTTGTAATGTTCTCTCTATTTTGTTTGCTCCTAAATTCTTCCCTTATCCACAGATCTGACTAGTAAATTGTTCCACGCACTCCTTATTTACTTATGGTATCGCCCTTTAAGTCTAAACCGTGTACCCAATTTGACCTTAAGTTGATACAGAGTATAAGATGTTAGACTATACCTATTTTCTGCCATACTATTTTCTAGTATTAACAGCAGTTTTTGTCAAATAATGAGCTTTTGTCCCAAAAGCTTGGATCTTTGGGTTTATCAAACACTAAATTACCATAGTTATTTACTACAATATATTGTATACCCCCTAATCTATTCCACTGATCCATCTCTCTATTTCTGAGTGTATACCAGATTTTTAAAAATGATTATTGCTTTGTAATACAGTTTAAGATCTGGTATGGCTGGCTAGGCCACCTTTGTTCACATTTTTTCATTGATTCCCTTGATATTCTTGACTTTTTGTTCTTCCAAATGAATTTTATTATTTTTTCTAGCTCTGTAAAATAATTTTTGATAGTTTGACATGGCACTAAATAAGTAGATACATTTAGGCAAAATTTTAATTTTTATTATATTGGTTTAGCCTACCCATGAGCAATTAATATTTTTATGATTCTTTAGAAATGATTTTTTTGCATGTGTGAAAAGTTTTTGTTAATTGTGTTCCTGAGTTTTTCTTGGCAAGTAGACTCCCAAGTATTTTATATCATTTACCATTATTTTAAATGGAATTTTTTTTCTCATAGTATTGGACTTTCTTCATAATTTATAGAAATGCTGAACACTTATGTGGGTTTATTTTACATCCTGCAACTTTGCTAAAGTTGTTAATTATTATAGCTAATTCTTTAGTTGATTCTGTAGCATTCTCTAATCATATCATCACATCATCTGCAAAGTGATAGCTTTGTTTCATCATTGCCTATTCTAATTCCTTCTATTTATGTTTTTTTTCTCTTATTGTTATAGATAGCATTTCTAGTACAATACTGAGTAATAGTAATGATAATGTGTATCCTTGCTTCACCCCTGATCTTATTGGGAAAGCTTCTAACTTATCTTTATTATATATAATATTTCCTAATTGTTTTAGATAGATATTACTTATCATTTTAAGTAAAACTTTATTTCTATTTTCCCATGTTTTCAGTCATAATAAGTGTTATATTTTGTCAAAGGCTTTTTCAGTACCTATTCAGATAATCATGTGATTTCTGTAGGTTTTATAAGCAATATGGTCAATTATGCTGATGGTTGATAGTTTTCCTAACATTGACCCAATCCTGTATTCTTGTCATAAATCTCACTTGGTCATATTATCTTTGTGATACATTGCTGTAATCTCCTTGCTAGTGTTTTATTTAAATTTTTGCATCAGTATTCATCAGGGAAATTGGTCTACTGTTTTGTTTCTCTGTTTTTGCTCCAGCTGGTTTAGATATCTACACCATATTTGTGTCATAAAAGAATTTGTTAGAACTCCTTTTTTTGCCTGTTTTCCCAAAATACATGATATAGTACTGGCATTGTTATTTAAGTATTTGGTAGAAGGTATTTGTGAATCCATCTGTCCCTAGGGATTCTTTTCTTAGACAATTCATTGATGACTTGTTTAATTTTATTTTCTAAGATGTGGTTATTTAAGTATGTAATTCCCTCAATCTGGATAGTTTATGTTTTTGTAAATATTCATCCATTTAACTTAGATTGTTCAATTTATTGGCATATAATTTGGCAAAATAATTCCTAATAATTCTTTGTATATCCTCTTTATTGGTGGCAAAATCATTCCTTTCATTTTTGATACTAGTAATTTGACTTTCTTCTTACCTTTTAAAAATAAAACTAACCAATTATTTATCTATTTTATTGTTTTTATGATATCAACTTTTAGCTTTATTTATTAGTTCAGTGATTTTATTATTTGCAATCTTATTTATCTACTTTGATCTTCTGGATTTCCAATTTGGTGCTTAATATGGCAATTTTAATTTGTTCTTTTTAAAGTTGTTTTTATTTCTTGCCCAGTTCATCAATCTGATCTTTATTTTATTGATGCAAGTATTTAGAGACATAAATGTCCCCCTAAATACTGCTTTGGCTATATCCTGTAAATTTTCATATGTTGTCACATTGTTATTCTCTTATGTGAGATTATTGTTTCTATGATTTGTTATTTTACCTACTTATTCTGTAGGATTAGCTTATTTCATTTCCAATTAATTTTAATCTATCTTTCCACTACCATTTATTGAATGTAATTTTATTACATTATGATGTGAAAGGATATGTTTAATATATATGCTTTTCTGTATTTGGCTTTGAAGTTTTTATGCCCTAATCCATGGTCAATTTTTGTGCATGTTCCATGTACCACTGAGAAAAAGGTATATTCCTTTTTATTCCCTTTCAATTTTCAACAGAGGTCTATCACATCTAACTTTTCTGAAATTCTATTAATCTCCTTAACTTTTTTCTTGTTTTTATTTTAATTAGACTTATCTAGTTCTAAGAGGGGAAAGTTGAGGTTTTCCAATAGTATAATTTTACTGTGTGTTTCCTCCTGTTACTCATTTAACTGTTACTTTAAAAATTTAGATGATATACCATTGGGTATATGCATCTTTAGTATTGATATTATTTCATTGTTTATGTTTTCTTTTAGCAAGATATAGTTTCCTTCCTTATCTCTTTTAGTTAGGTCTATTTTTTTGCTTTTGCTTTGTCTGAGACCATGATTGCTACCCCTGCTTTTATTTTTTTACTTCGGTTGAAGCAAAATAAGTTCTTTTGTAGACCCTTACTCTTATTCTGTGTGTGTCTCTTTTCCTCAAATATGTTTCTTGTAATTCTGCTATCTCCTTCCATTTTATGGGTTAGGTCATTCCATTCACAATTACAGCTACAATAACTTACTATGTATTTCCCTCTATCCCATTTTTCCTTATTTCTTCTTCTTTCTTTTAGCTTTTATCCCATCCCTCCTTATAACTATTTAACTTCTGATCACCACTTCTCTTAATCTGCCCTCTCTTCTATTAGTTCTCCTTTCTTTTATTTATGTCCCCTTTTGCTTCCTTGTTGGGCAAGATGGATTTTTATATCCAACTGAGTGAATATGCCAGTCTTTCTTTATGCAAGTTCTGCTTAAAGGTTCCAGCATTGTCTATCACCACCCTCCCATCTTCCTCTTCACTATAATAACTCATTTTGTGCCTCTTTTAGGTGAAATAATTTGTCCCATCCAATTTATCTCTCCTCTATTCTCCTAGTGTGATCTTTCTTATCTCCTAATTTTTTAAAAATATCATCCCATCATAGTCAAGTCACATCTGTGCTCTCTGTGTATGTATGTTCATTCTAACTGTCCCCAAAGTGGTACAATTCTTAGGAATTCATAAAATCATCTTGCCATATAGATATATAGATAGTTTAAGCTTATTGAATCTCTTATGTTTTCTCCTACTTTTTATATTTCTTGAGTCTTACATTTGGAGATCAAAATTATTCATCTCTGGTCTTTTAATTAGAAATGCTTGAAAGTTCTTATGTCCATTTGTTTCCCTTGAAGGATTATACTCAATTTTCTTGGGTAAGTGATTTTGGTTGTAATACTACTTCTGTTACATCCCACATTCCAAGCCCTCTTGTTCTATAATGTAGAAGCTGCTAAATCCTCTTTAATATTGAGTATGGTTGCTCCATGGTATTTGAGTTGTTTCTTCTTGGCTGCTTGCAGTATTTTCTCCTTGTCTGAGAGCTCTGGAATTTGGCTATGATATTCCTAGGAGTTTTCATTTTGAGATCTCTCAGGTGGTAATCAGTGAATTGTTTCCATTTCTATTTTGCCCTCTGTTCCTAGAATATCAGGGCAGTTGTCCTTGATAATTTCTTGTAGTATAATGTCCAGGCTCCTTTTTTGATCATTGCTTTTAGGTAGCTCAATTCTTAAATTATCTCTCCTGAATCTGTTTTACAGATCAGTTGTTTTTCCAATGAGAAATTTCACAGTTTCTTCTGTTCTGTAATCTTTTGATTTGGTTTAGTTTCTTGATGTCTCATGGAGTCATTGGCTTCCACTTGCCCAATTCTATTTTTTTTAAATTTATATTTTATTTTCCTCAGTTATATGTCAAAACAATTTTAAACATTCATTTTTAAAACTTTGATGTCCAAATTCTCCACCTTACTTCCTCCCCACCCCTCCTCATTGAGAAAGTAAGCAATTCAATATAGGTTATACATATGTAGTCATGCAAAACATTTCCATAATAGCCATGTTGTTAAAGAAATCATAGACAAAAAAACCTCAAGGGAAAAGTTTTAAAAAGTATCCTTCAATCTCTACTACATATAAAGAAAAGTTATTCCAAATATTTTAGAACCAGGGTGTGAAATAGAAAGTGAAAGAATTCACTGATCATTGCCTGAAAGAGATTCTTTCCCCCCCCCCCCCCCAAGGGAAAAAAAAAATCTTCCAGGAATTTTATAGCCAAGTTACAGAGCTTCTCAGGTCAAGGAGAATATACTTCAAACAGCCAAAGAAATTATTCAGATATTGTGAGGGCACAGTCAGGATCACATAAGATTTAATAACTACAATGTTAAAGGAGTGGAGGGCTTGAAATACAAAAAAAAAAGACACAGAAAGCTAGGATTACAACAAAGAATAACATCCTCAATTGTAATGAGTGTTGTACTTCAGGGAAAAGAATAGATATTTAATGAAATAGAATACTTTCAAGCATCCCTGATTAAAAGACCAGATCTAAATAGACAATTGACTTTTCAAATATAAGACTCAAGAAAAGCATAAAAAAGTATACTTAAAAGATAAATCATAAGGGACTCAATAAAGTATAAATTTTATAAAATAAACATTCTTGTATGGGAAAGTGATACACATAAATTCTAAGAACTTTATTATTATGGCAGTTAGATGGATTCCACATAGAGGGAGGGCACATGAATGATTTACTCATATTGGGATGATATAAAAATAAATGAATAGGTGAAAAAGAAGGATGCCCTGGGAGAAGGGGAAAGGGAGAGGAAGAATGGGGAAGATTATCTCACATAAAAGATGCATGCAAGGAAGAACTTTTTTAGTGGAGAGTAAAGTGAGGGGGCAGTCAATACTTGATAGTCATTCTCAGCAAAATTAGTTCAGTGATGGAGGAGATATATACACACACTCAAGTGGGTATAAAAATCTCTTACCCAAGAGAGAAATGTAGGGAAGGAGGTAAGAGAAAAAAGAAATGGTAAAAGAGAAAGTATAACAAGGAAAGTAGTGGTCAGAAGCAAAAAGAGTTTTGAGGAAGGACAGGATTAAAAGAGGAAAAACAAAAGAAAAAGAACAGAGGGAAATGAACAGGGGGCAGCTAGGTGGTTCAGTGAATAGAGCACCGGCCCTGGACATAGGAGGACCTGAGTTCAAATCCAGCCTCAGATACTTAACACTTACTAGCTGTGTGACATTGGGCAGGTCACTTAACCCCAATTGCTCTGCCCTCCCCACCTTCAAAAAAAGAAGAAGAAAAGAAATGAACAATTAGTGATCCTACCTGTAAATGTGAATGGGAGCCATAAAATGAGAGGAGCTATCAGAATGAATTAGAAACCAGAATTCAACATGTGGTTTACAAGTAACTTGAAACAGAAAGAAAAAGTTTTAAAAATGGGCTGGAGCAAAGACTATTATTCTTCAGCGGAAATTTTACAAAAAAGGCAGGAGTAGTAATCATGATATGAGACAAAACAAAAGACAAAATAAATAATAGATAGATAGATAATCTAAATAATAGATAATCAGGGAAATTTCATCTTGCTAAAAGGCAACATAGATAATAAAGTAATCAATATTAACCAAATATGCACCAAATGGCATAGCATCCAATTTATTTTTATAATTGAAATATTTATTTATTTTAAGTTTTCAACATCAATTTTTATAAAATTTTGAATGCTAATTTTTTTTCTCCTTCCTTCTCTCCCTACCTCCTCAATTTGGCATGCAATTTGATAAAGTCTGTACATGCACAATCATTTTAAACATATTTCACAATTAGTCATCTTATGAAAGAAGAATCAGAACAAAAGAGAAAAATCATGAGAAAGAAAAAAACAACAAAAACAAAGAAAAAATTATATGTTTCAATATGAATTCAGACTCCATAATTCTTTCTCTGAATGTGGATAGCATTTTCCATTGTAAGTCTTTTGGAATTGCCAGATCATTATCATGCTGAGAAGAATTAAGTCTATCAAAGTTGGTTGCTAGATACAATGTTCTCCTAGTTTTGCTCACTTTACTCAGTATATATTCTTATATGTATTAATAACATTAGTGTTAATAACATTAATGTATTATTCAGCATATATATGTATATATATATATATATATATATATTAAATTCTTTCCAGGTTTTTCTGAAATCTGGCTGCTCATAATTGCTAATGAAACAATAGTATTCCATTGCACTTGTATACCACAACTTGTTTATCCATTCCCCAACCGATAGGCATTCCCTCAATGTCCAATTCTTGGTCACCACAAAAAGATCTACTATAAATATTTTTGTATATGTGGGTCATTTCCCCCTTTTTTATGTCTCTTTGGTATACAAAACTTGTACTGGTATTGCTAAATCAAAGGTTATGCACAGTTTTATAGCCCTTTGGGCATAGTTCCAAATTAGCATCCAAATTCTTAAAGGAAATGTTTAATGAATCACAGGAGAAAATCACAAAACTATACTAGTGGAGAAAACTCAACTTTCCCCTCTCAAAGTTAGATAAATCTAGACAGAAAATAAATTAGAAAGAAGTTAAGGAGATGAATAGAATTTTGGAAAAGTTAAATGTGATAGACTTCTGGAGAAAATTGAATTGGAATAGGAAGGAGTATAACTTTTCTCAGCTGTATGTGGTACCTTCACAAAAACTGACCATGTATTAGGGCATAAAAGCCTCAAAAACAAATGCAAAAAAGGAGAGATATTAAATACACCCTTTCCAGAACATGTAATGCAATAAAAATTACATTCAACAAAGTTATGGAGGTAGATTGAAAAGTAATTGGAAATTGAGTAATTAAGAAATTAAGTAATTCTTAATATTGAGTGGGTCAAAGAACAAATCAGAGAAACAATCAGTAATAAAATCAATAATTTCTTTGAAGAGAATGAAAATAATGACACAACATAGCAAAATTTGTGGGATATAGCCAAAGAAGTATTTAGAAGAATATTTATATCTTTAAATGCATGCATCAGTAGAGAAAAAAAAACAGATCAATGAATTGAACACACAACTAAAAATCCTGAAGAACAAATTAAAAAAAACAAACACACCAAAAGGGAAATTGTGAAAATGAAAGGAGAAATGAATAAGATCACAAGGTAAAAAATTAACTAATTAATAAAATTAAAAACTAATTTTATTTAAAAACCAATGAAAAACATATGTCTTTTGTTTATTTTATTTTTTAAAAGAAAGAAAAAATCCCAATGACTAGTAAGAAAAGTTAATTTCTTTAGGATGATTTCAAATTCCTTTCAATGACTGGACCAGTAATGCATTAGTGTACCTATTTTCTCACATTTCCTCTAGCATCAGTCATTTTTTTCTATAATTTTAATCAATCTGATGGAATCTCTCTTTCTACCCCTTCCTGCATGTTTTCTTTGTAAAAATACAAGAAATGGTTATGATTTCTATGGGTATAATTTTATATCCTGCAATTTTACTGAAGTTGTTTTAATTAATATTTTCATTGATTCTAGTGGATTCTTTAAGTAAATATATCATTTGCAAAACCTAGTACTTCTTTCCTTTTTCCCTATTCTTATTTGCTCTATTTCTTTATCTTGTCTCATCAATATATCTGTCATTTTAATAATATATCAAACTATAATGTCGATAATGTATATCTTAGCTTTAATTTTGATCTTATTGGAAAGACGTTTGGTTTATCTAAATTACATATAATGCTAGCTCTTGCTTTTATACAGAATGTACTTCTCATTTTAAGGAATACTTTCTAGTGTTTTTCTTATTCACAGAAATGGATGTTATATTCTGCCAAAAATAATTTTCTGTTTCTATTCATATGATTATATGATTTTTACTGTACTACTTTCTCATGAGGTCAATTATATTTCTAGTTTTCATTATATTGACTACTGTTACCAATCTGGATAGTGTATAATTATTGCAATATATTGTTATGGTCTTCTGCTAATATTTTGTTAACATTTTCACATCAATATTCATTAGGCATTTTGGCTGATAATTTTCATTCTCTGCATTAACTCCCCTTGGTTTAGGTACCATATTTTTGTATCCTAGAAAAAATGTTACAGAACTACTTATTTTCTTTTTTTTTTAAATATATTTTGCCATATTAGACTTAACTGCTCTTCAAACATTTGATAGAATTCATTTGCAAATTCTTCTGATTCTTTTCATCCCTCCCTTTGGGAACTTAATCATGATTTAAAAAAATTATTTTTGAGATTATATTATTTAAGTCTTCCATTTCTTGTTCTCTTAGTCTGGGCATTTTTAATTTTTGTAAATAATAGAGCAGCTAAGTGGTGTAATGGATAGAGTGTCAGGCCTGGGGTCAGGAACACCTGAGTTAAAAATTTGTCCTTAGATACTTACTGTGTAACCATAGGCAAGCCACTTAACTGTTTGCCTCATTTCCCTCATCTGTAAAATGATCTAGAGAAGGAAATGGCAAACCGCTCCAGTGTCTTTGCCAAGAAAACCCCAAAAGGGAACATGAAGCATCAGGCAGAACTAAAAATGACTACACAATAAGAAAATATTTATCCATTTTTTTCTATCCATTTCCATTCATTTCAGATTGTCAGTTTTATTGGCATGTAATTGAGCAAAATAGTTTTAATTATTTTCTTTCTTTCCATTTGATGTGATGTTTTACTTTTTTCTTTTTCATGCTAGTAATTTGTTTTGTTTTCTTAAAACAAATTAGCTAATGGCTTAACTATTTTAGTAATTTTTACAAAATCATTTCCTAGTTTTACTTATTCATTCAGTGCTTTTTTTGCTTTCAAATTCCTTCCTTCCTTTTTCTTGACCAGGATCACATAGCTAGTAAGGGTCTGAGGCCAGATTTGAGCTCATGAAGATGAGTCTTCTTGATCCCAGCCCCATAATAATTCACTGCACCACCTAGCTGCCAGCATAAATATTAGTGTTAAAAATATAGGCCTTTGTTTCAGGTAGAAACTTGGAATCATGAAGAAAGCTGCATACTTTATTTTGGAATGTCTTATCAATTCTTTGAAGAATTTCTCTACTTTTTTCATCCTTACCAGAAGATATTATGGCAAAAGCTAATTTATCTTCATGGTGGCCTTTTTTTTTTTGCAATTTTTTTGTGTACATCACAATGTTTTTGTTTAGTTGTTTCAGTTGTGTCTGCCTCTTCATGACCACATTTGGGGTTTTCTTGGCAAAGATACTGGAGTGGAGAGATTTATCATTTCCTTCTCTAGCTAATTTTACAGATGAGGAATTGAGTCAAACAGGGTTAAGTGATTTGCCTACGGTCACACAGCTAACAAGTGTATGAGGCCAGATTTGAACTCATGACAATGAGTCTTTTTGACTTAGCTTTCAGAAAAATATAGGCTACTTGTTCTTGATTCTTTTCTTGCTACTTCAAAGACAATGATTTGGATATCTACTTATTATATATTCAGGTGCTATTAATACTAAGCCTATGAAAATTTTTAATAGAAATTCCAGAGACTGACACTATGTCATACCCCAACTGAACAAAATAGTATGATCCACATAGACAAGTCAAAAGCAGGTCAGCAATGGAGGGAAAAAAATCAATATATCTTTGTAGCAGCAAGCACCCCAGCATCCCCAGGGTGGCTGCCAACACAGGTTCTTGGATCTGCTTTGCTAAAGGAAAGCAACTCAAAATGGATTAACAAGCTTACTTTAATCAATCAAACATATCATTTACCTTTTTCAGGGGAAAGTCAGCACCCCAAACTTCAGAGTATACAGACAGAAGTTACAAGAAAACAGAAAAACATATCAAGCAGACAGGCCTCCAAACTGTCCAACCATTACATCCATACCAAATCACAGTTACCAGAGAAGGAAGGATCAACATCTGAGTTTTCAAAGCTCAACAGGTGCCCAGAGTCTCATCTGGTCAAATCACACAACACTTTTCAAAGTGAGCCCCAAAGCAAAGCCTCACATCAGGGATTATATACCTTTCTCCTGGGTCAGAGAATGTAACCACCCTCTTGACCCACTGCCCAATCACACAGCATCAAGGTGTGGGCATTCCTGAAAACCAAGCCTCCTGCCAGAGGCTCCATGTGACCACATTCAGCCTATTAGGGGGCAGAGTATATTTTCAAATCAAGGAAGGCTCTCAGAGTCTCTGAAGCCTATATCAAAGGGCCTATGGGCAGGGAAGATCTTTAAATTTGCATTTCCATTACAATCTTTGAATTAATAATGCTGCTGCCAGAGAGAATTATTGGTGAAATAAAGTATGACCTGTATAATATATATTTCTTTCTTTTTCTAATTAATTTTTTTATGCCTGAATCTTTGTCTGTTCTTTGATCTTCCCTATTTGAATGATTGAAAATATTTCTGCCGAGTGAAATTGTGCCTTCTAAATTGCTATGGCTCCATAAACATTATTGGAGTCTTATCTATATGTAATGCTTATAAATTAATGTTTCCTCCTATAAAATTTTGATGCAATGCCATACAATGATTTAGTTTACAAAAATATGAAAACAAAAAAAATATAGAAAAGAAGATAATAACTCATATCAAATTTCCTGATGCTTTGGTGTATATATGTATATATATACATGTACATACATACATACATACACACATTTATTTATTTATTTGAATTCTGCAGAACAATGGAAGAGTAAAACATGTGATATACCTTCATTTGATTTAAACTCCTTTAAAATCTCCTAAATCCCACAAAAAAAGAAAATTACAATAGTAAATCTCACTTATGTCTTCTTTTTGTTTTAGGTCTTATTTTGGTTGAATACTATTTATTAGTGCTGCATTTTAAGTAACTACAGATCAATAACCACTATTACTTTTTGAAAACTGAGACATTTCCTTTCCATTTAAAAGAAGAACATAGAGCATTTTAAAAATATCAATATGAAATATTTGTTGTAGTAAACTTATAAGTTCATCATCATTAAATTTAAATTAAATTTATTTCAAATTATGGTTCAGTTCCTGGTCTTATCCCTTTGCTTAAAATAGATGAATAGTGATGATCTCCCAAGTTTCTGTCCTTTGTTTTTAAGTTTTATTTTCTATGAACTTAATAATTTTATCAAAAAGGAATATTTCCATATACAAAACAAAAAAAATACATATGGAATTACAAACTGCTGTTTCAGTTAGGTTTTTAATTTATTGTTGTTCATATGTTTCAGTCATGTCAGATTCTTCATGACTTTATATTTCCCTTTTCCAACTCATTTTATAGGTGAGAAAACTGAAGTAAATAGAGTTAAATGACTTGCCCAGGGTCATACAGATAGTAAGGATCTGAGGTCAAATTTGAACTCAGGTCCTCCTGACTCCAGGCCAGCATTCTATCCACTGAGCTACCTATTTGCCCCATTGTTTTTAAAGTGTATGTTAAATTTAATATGATACTACCAAAGTAACCCTCTTTTATTGATGCGATTTTGTATTTATTTATATTTACCTTAATGATTTGGCACATATTTTATGCATGTGAAAATGGTAATATCCTATATTTGTAATGGCCTACATTTCCCAATTGAATACTGACTATTTATATCCTTATAAATTTGCATCAATTCCCTTTATATTCTCAGTGTCAAACCCTATTCATTGCATATATCAAAGATCTTAAAGCCTTTGACAAGGTGACCTTAAGCTTCTTTTTAAGCCTCATTCTATATTATTCACCCTCTCACACTGTCTAATGTAGCCAACCTGGCCTATCTGCTTTTTGTACATGACGTTGCATCTCTAGTCTCTGTAGTTTTACACTGACTCTCCCCTCTCCCTGTCACTTCTTTGTCATATCAGCTCTTTATTTCCTCAAGACTCAGCTCACATGTTACTTTCTAAATCAAGCCTTCCTTCTAGATTTCCCTAATTTTAGAGAACTGAGCCTGAAGTCAGGAATATCTGGGTTCAAATATGGCCTCAAACACTTACTAGCTGAGTGACTCTGGACAAGTCACTTAAGGTCTTATTTTTTGCCTCAATTGTTTCTTTTGTAAAATTGGGATAATAAGAGTACCTTCCTCCAAGATTAGCTGTGAGGATTAAGTGAAATAATAATTGTAAAGTACATGGCACAGTTCCTGGAATGTAGTAAACCCTATATAAATATTAGCTTCTATTCTTGTTAACTGCCTTAAATTTATTTATATTCTCTTTTTCTTTATGCTATTCACACATACACACACAGGCATCTATTATTTCTGAATAGGAATGGTTTATTTTTTTGGAGGGGAGAAGGCCAGTCAATTGGGGTTAAGTGACTTCCCCAAGGTCAGACAGTGTGTCAAGTGTCTGAGACAGGTTTTGAACTCACGTCCTCCTGACTCCAGGGCCAGTGCTCTATTCACTGTACCACCTAGCTGCCCTAGAATTGTTTCTTTTTGTACTTGTAAATGATGCTTGCTTTTGGTATTAGAGCAATGCTTTTTGTGATATTCTCAAAAGGTCCCTCTATACCTATCATTTTAAGGGTTTTTAGTATAAAATAATACCATAATTTGTCAAAGGATTTTCCTGTATCCTTTGATGATCATGTGGTTTTGGAAGTTTCACTTTGTAATATGATTATGTGCATTGTTTCCCTAGTATTGAATTCAAGTTACTGGTATAAATCCACTTGGTCATAAGGAATGATTTCTTGAATAAATTATTATATTCTCATAGAATTTTGCTTGAAATTATTTAGTCAATATTCGTTAATGATATTGATATAGAGTTTTCCTTCAATTTTATCTTCCCCTCATTTAGGTATTAAGAACATTGTGTTTGACTCATAAAAAGATTCTGGTAGGGTACTTTTTCTGTTTTTGAGAATAATTTGTAAAGTCTTGGTGCTAATTATTTTCTAAAAGTTTAATACAATGAGGACCAGGACAATACACAACACAAGGTCCCTATCTTCCTTTAAAGAATATCTCTCTTCACTCAGGAACCTTCATCAGCGGAACTTCCTCCCACTAAATCAAGACCTCTCTTCTTTCCCTCCCCCTTTTCATTCCTTTTCTTCATCTCCTCACCCATTCCCCTGGAGGAGGAAAGGAACAGAGAAGTAAAGGGGAGTGTGTGATGTGTCCACTTCAAAATAATTAACTCCTCTTTCATTAGTCATACCATTTTGTTATGTGGTCCCACAAAAAGAAACAAATAAATACAGATTCACCTGAAGGTAGGGTGTTGCCAGGTTCTATTCTTAATGTCCAAGGTCTGCCTATTCATTGTTATTTCACTTGACATGAACTTTCACTGCTGTCTCTTTGTGTGCATTTAGAATGAAGTTTCTTACTGTCTCTCTGCAGTTACTATGTTTTTACTGTCCTTGTCTCCTTTATTTTTGTTGTCTTAGGCATTTCAGAAGCAAAATGGTCTCTTCAGGTCTGGTTTCTTATAATGATACCTTATAAAGATATCGTATTCTTTTTTTGTTGAATATGCTTTTGTTTTTTAATTTATGATTAAGCTAAAATTTGCAGGGTTGATCACCCTGGGATGCATCCTGAAATCCATTGCTTTTCAGAAAACATTATTCCATTCCCTCCTGTATTTTCTTCTGGGTACAGAATAGTCTTATGTTGTTTGAGTTTACTTTCCTTTGTATTTGAAGATCTTTCTTCTGATTGCTTGCAGAATTTGTTTCAAAAATGATTTTTTTTTTGGCCTTTTGGAGGGCAATTGGGATTAAGTAACTTGCCCAAGGTTACACGGCTAGTTTTTTTCTGTGGGTGTTAAGTGTCTGAGGCCGGAACCGAACTTGGGTCCTCCTGACTATGGGGCTAGTGCTTTACTCACTGCGCAACCTAGCCATCCAAAGGCTTTTTTTTTCCTTTTTGGAGGGCAATTGGGGTTAAGTGACTTGCTCAAGGTCACAAGGCTAGTTTTTGTGTTAAGTGTCTGAGGCTGGATTTGAACTCAGGTCCTCCTGACTCCAGGGCTGGTGCTCTATTCACTGCGCCACCTAGCTGCCCTCAAAAGTGAATTTTTTAATTCAATCACAATGTGTTTTGGAGTTTTCAGCTTTGTTTTTTTTTCTTGATGTGATTTATAATTTTTAAAAAATTGTTATCACAACATTACATAATAATGGTGACAATGGACATCCTTGCTTCACCTCTGATCTTGCAAAAGGTATATAACTTTTCCTCATTACAGATAATGCTAAGTCGTAATTTTTGATAGGTAGTACTTATAATTTTAATGAAGGCTTTACTTATTCCTTTCTTTGTAGTTTTCAGTATGAATGTAATGCAGTTTTTTCAAGAAATTTTTTCAGATCTTTTGAATTAATTATTAGGTTTCTGTTGTTTTTGTTATTGATATATTCAATTAAACTTCTTGGTTTTACCTAATATTAAGCCAGCCCTATATTCTGGGTGTAAATCAGGCTTGTTCTAGTTATATATTATATTACATATAATATATATTATTGTTATACAGATTTTACATTACTAGTGGTTTGTTGAAAAATTTTGCATCAGTATTCATTAGGGAAACAGCTATAGTTCTGTTTTGTTTTTTCCTCTCTGTTTTGGTTCTCCCTCTTTTAGGCATCAAAAGCACATTTGTGGAATAGAAGGAATTTTTTTTAGGATTCCTTCTTTATCTTTACTCCTGCTGGTTTGCAGTATTAGAATTAATTGTTCTTTAAAGGTTTGTTAGAATTTCCTTGTAAATCCATCTGGTAATGAGATTTTTTTTCCCCTTAGGGAACTCTTTGAGTTTTTTTTCTTTTTAATTAAATTTTATGTTTATTTTTAGTTTACATCATTCATTTCCACAAGATTTTGAGTTGCAAATTTTCTCCCCATCTTTCCCCTACCCACCACCTCAAAACAGTGATCCCACTGTATAACTTCTCCCCAATCTGCTTTCTCCTATATCTTCCCCCATACCCCCTCCGACTTTCAAGTAGGGCAAGATGGATCTTCATGTCTCAGTGCCTGTATATCTTATTTCCCAGTTGCAGATAAAATAATGATAATAATAATATATTTTTAAACATTTTATTTTAAAACTTTGAATTCCAGATTCTTTCCCTTCCTCCCTTGTCACACACCCTTACTGGGAAGATAGGCAATTCAATACAGGTTGTACATGTGTAGCTATGCAAAATATTTCCATAGTGGATATATTGTGAAAAACTGACTACATTTCCCTCCATCCTATCCCAACCCCCACTTGTTCTGTTCTCTACTTTGACCCTGTCCCTTTTCAAAAGTGTGTGATTCCAACTTTCCTCCCCCCAACCCACCCTCCCCTCCATCATCCCCCCTCTCATCCACTTCCCCCCTATTCTCCTGTAAGGTGAGATACCCTATTTAGTGTATATGTCATTCTCTCCCTAAGCCAAATTTAATGAGAGTAAGATTGACCCATTCCCTTTTGCCTTCCTGTTCTTCCCCTCCATTGTAACAGTTTGGTCTTACCTCTTCTATATGAGATAATTTATCCCATTCTATCTCTCCCCATCTCCTATCATTATATTCCTCTCTCTCCTCTCAATTTGACCTTTTAAGTATCATCCTTTCCTATTCAATAGGTCCTGTGCCCTCTGCCCTCTGTCTATGTATACCTGTACACATACATATGCACTCACATATGTATTCATATTCCCATATACCGTATGCACACATATATGTATGTATTCATATATATATATATATACATTTATATTCCAGTCAACTATTCTCATACTGAGAAAAGTTTCATAAGTTATAATTATAATTTTTCCATGTAGGAATGTAGATAGTTCAACTTTGATGAGTTCCTTATGATTTCTTTTACCTGTTTACTTTCTCATGCTTCTCTTGCTTCTTGTATCTGAATGTCAAATTTTCCATTCAACTCTGGTTTTTTCATCAAGAATGCTTGAAAATCCTCTATTTCATTGAATAAGCATATTTTCCTCTGAAATATAGTACTCAGTTTTGCTGAGTAGGTGATTCTTGGTTTTAATCCCTGCTCCTTTGACCTCCAGGATATCATATTCCAAGACCTCCAATCCCTCAATGTAGAAGCTTCCAGATCCTGTGTTATCTTGATTGTGTTTCCACAATATTCAAATTGTATCTTCTTGACTGCTTGCAATATTTTCTCCTTGATCTGGGAACACAGGAACCTGGCTATGATATTCCTAGGACTTTTCTTTTTGGCATCTTTTTAAAGAGGTGATTGGTGGATTCTTTCAACCTCTATTTTGCCCTCTGGTTCTAAAACAGTTTTCCTTGAGAATTTCTTGAAGGATGATTTCTAGGTTCTTTTTTTGATCATGGCTTTCAGGTAGTCCAATAATTTTTAAATTATCTCTCCTCGATCTATTTTCCAGGTCAGGGGTTTTTCCAATGAGATATTTTACATTGACTTCTATTTTTTCATTTGTTTGGATCTGTTTAATAATATCATGATTTCTCATAAAGTCACTCTCTTCCATTCGCTCCAATCAAATTCTGACAGAATGATTCTCTTCAGTGAGCTTTTGAGATTCTTTCTCCATCTGGCAAATTCAGCTTTTTAAGGCATTCTTCTCCTCATTGCCTTTTTGAGCCTCTTTTGCCATTTGAGTTAGTCTGTTTTTAAGGTTTTATTTTCTTCAGTCAGATTGTTGACTATCTTTTCATGATTTTCTTGCATCATTCTCATTTCTCTTCCCAATTTTTCCTACTTTTCTCTTATTTTATTTTCAAAATCCTTCTTAAGCTCCTTTATGGCCTCTAACCAGTTCATATTTTTCTTGGATGCTTTTGGTACAGGAGTTCTGACTTTGTTGTCTTCCTCCTGTTCTATGCTTTGATCCTTTTTGTCCCCAAAATAGTAATCTATAGTTAGATTTCTGTGCTTTCTTTGCTTCCTTTGCTTTCTCATATTGCCACTCAATTGCTTGAATTTTGAGATTTTTGCCACAGTAAAACTCTGTTTACAGACAGGATAGCTTTGTCCCAAATTGGTGGGGTTTTCTCAGCTGCCAGAGCTATTAGTTGGCTTCCCTCTCTGAAGCCTCCACTGACTCTGGCACCTGGTCACACACTGGGGACCTCCACCCTACACAGCAATCTAGATCCAATCAAATTAAAGCAAGAGTGATTACCCCTCAGAATCGTCACTTGGTTCCCCTACAATCTTCAAGCCAGGAGCTTTGAAGCAGCCATGCAGTGGTGGCTGCCAAAACTCAGCCACTCTCCCTCCTGGGGTAGAGGATGACCACACTCCCACACTCCTTGTTCCCAAAGTATACACTGACCTTTCACTTTGTCTTTGGCATTTATGTATTGATAATTCTGGGAACTGGCACAGTGGATCACTGCTATCTACTCTCTTGATATCCCTTTAGCTGCTGCTGTTCAGGCTGCCCTGAGGCTAAAAACCTCTAGTGGATTCAGTTATCTCTAGGAGAATCTTGAGAGTCTCTGAACTACTTATGTAGCTCCAATCTTTCTCCTGACCTCCAATCTCATATCTCCAACTTTGACATCTTAGAATATGTCCAGTTGGATATCTTGTAACAAGTGACATCTTAAATTCAATTTGTCCAAAACTGAACTCATTATCTTTTCCCCAAACTTGTCCCTTCCAAATTTTACTGTTAATGGTTAAAGGCACCACCATTTCTACAGTCACCTCAGGCTTACAGCCTAAGTGTCATCTTCATCCTCACTCTCACTAACACCCCATATCTAATTTGTTACCAAGTCCCATTCATTTTACCTTCATTAAATCTCCTCTCTATGTTCTCTGCTCTCTTCTGACATTACCACTACCTTGATGGTCCTTATCACTTTGTCCCTGAACTATTGCAATATTATTATAGTTGGTCTCTCTGATTCAAGTCTCTCCTTACTCCAGTCCATCCCTAATTATCTTTCCTTGCTAGATCCTTATCTTTCTTTAATGATTAGCTCAGTTGCTGCTTTCTCTAGTTGCCCCTCAAATTGATTTTGTGTCTTTATTTTATGATTTGTATCCCTCAATAAAATGTAAATCTCTTTACTATGAAACTGTATCCTGTTATTTGTATTTCATTTATCCTCAGTGTTTAATGTGGTGCAGTGTATTGGAAGATAATTTATAAATTTCTGTTAAATTTAATGGAATGGAATTTGAGCTGTACTTCTGATCTTGTGGAAACATCAATGGCCTTTTTTTTTTTTGCCTTTTGAAGGGCAATTGGGGTTAAGTAACTTGCCCAAGGTTACACAACTAGTTTTGTGTGTGTGTGTGTGTGTGTGTGTGTGTGTGTGTGTGTGTGTTAAGTCCGGAACCAAACTCAGGGCTTCCTGACTCTGCGGCCGGCGCTTTACTCAATGCACCACCTAGCCATCCCAATGAATATTTATGCATCTTATAATGTATCTAGGTGAACAGTTAGGTGGCTGCGTGCATAGACGATCCAGCCTGTAGTCAGGAATATCTGAGTTCAAATATAGTCTCAGACATGTTCCAGCTGGGTGATCCTGGTTAACCCTGTTTGCCTCAGTTTCCTTATCTGTAAAATGAGCTTGAAAAGGAAATAGCAAAACATTCCAGTATCTTTGCCAAGAAAACCACAACTAGCACCATGAAGATTCTGGCATGACTAAAATGTATGTATATAATCAGTGGAGATTTACTTAGATTCCTTTAGAAAATTTTCTGCTTTAATTAGAGAAATAAAGAATCATTTTTTTTTGATGGAGATGTTACATTCTGGGCATTATTCTATTGTGGGGAAATACCCATAGAATGTCTTCCTAGGTAAGTTTTTTTCATAGTTTATCAGGCCTAAACTTTGTCATATGTTATTTTCTTAAAGGACAGAATTAGAATTTTAAATGATTGTACTCTAGAGAATTTTGTTAATAAATTAAGAATTACAACAATGTATTATACTCACAGCATTGTAAAATACAATGTGTTATAGGACTTAATATGTTACAGCATTTAACACAGATCCTGACATATAGTTGGCAACTTAAGATAACTTGTTGACTGCTGAGAAAAAAAAAAACACCTTCTTTAATATACCAGGTATGATCATGTAAATATGGCTAAACATGTAGTAGTCACAAATTGACCAATCATCACTATTAATGAGCCATCAATGTTTTAGCTCTGTCAAAGAAGCTGAATAGTGTGACATATGTATTAATTTAAATCCAACAAGCATTTAATAACAGCTTACAATGTGCAACAGGGAAGCATATAGTGAGAGGATGATTATAAAGGAGGTTGGAAATAGAAAGGGAAAAGAAAAACAAATGAGGCAAACTTCAGCTTCAGAGAAAGGATAGTATGGAAGAGGTGAAAATGTAAGAATCTCTGATCAGAGTCTCTCTAGTTTAGGTGAAGTAAAGAAGGGTAGAAGAGAGAGATTAGATCATTTCAATTATAGATTTATAGTATTGATCACATTCTGCTTCTTTCATGAACTTTCGTGAATAAATAACTGGGAAAGAGACAAACAGGGAGAAAAGCAAAAAAAATGATATGATGGGAGAAGGAGAAATTATCAATCGGAAAGATCATTCTAAATGTAATAAACTCACTTATGAAATGGAGAAGGTAACTGAATGGATTAGAAAATATAATCTAAAAATATGTTCTTTATAAATAGCTCACCTGAAACATAACATTTCACAAAGAATTAAAATGAGAGATTGGAACAAAATTTATTAGACTTAAAATCATTTTGAAATAACCTGGAATGACAATCATGAAATCAGACAAGGAAATTGTAAAAACAGAAACAATTTTTAAAGGGGTATTGTACATTGTGCTTAAGAGCATGACAGATAATAAAATGATATCAATACTTAATATTTGCAAAAGAAATGATATACTATTTAAGAGACTTAAAGGGAAATGGAATAGCCTAAGTACCTACAGGAAAAACTAATTAAATTTTAGGAAGACTATAATATGGGGAGTCTTTCAGAACTAAAAAAATATACCAAAGTGATAAACAAGAAAAATTTAGGGAACTGAATATAATTTTACCTAAATTAGATAAAACAGATCTATGGTGATTATTAGTGGAAAGAGAAAAGAAAGTTTATATTACTTACTTGTACATTGACTTTTTACAAAAATTGACCATGAATTCATAATTTTTTTAAAAAGCAGAAATGTGAGAAACATACTTTATTTAACATAACACAACAACATAACATATAACAATGAAGACCTTTTGAAGAAAATATTCTAATTTAAATAGAGATAAAATAATCTAATTCAAAATAATAGGTCAGACAAAAAACAAATCATAAAGCAATATATAAAAGAAGTAACAACTGTGACAGAACATGCCAGCATTTTGAGAAGCAGCCAAATCAGGTATAGGGATAAAAATTTCTTTCCCTATACAACTTTATTAACAAAGTAGAAAAAGACAAGATCAACAAATTGATTGTCACTTAAAAAATTGAAAAGTGGCAAGCAAAATTCCAACCAAACAAAAAAAGAAAATTTTTAAAATGAAACAATAACCCACTGAATTTTTTAAGAGGTAGGAAAAACAAATTTCCAACCTCATAAATGAAAAAAAGAGAAGATATTATTAGAAACTATTTTGCCCCATTATATGTAAACAAAATTGGAAGAAATGGAAGAAAAACTTTAACACACACATATTACCCAGTTTACTAGACTAAGAATTAGACAATATAAGTAAACCATTCTAGAAAAATAAATTGAACAAACCATAAATAACTTCCACAGGTATAGTGGGGACCCAGGACCAAATGGATTTACAAATGAATTCAAAGTATCTACAGAGGTTTCAAAATATGTAGGTACATTTGCAAAGTTGTACCTGGACATTATTTGTATACAACTATAAAATACTAAAGAGATACAGACCTATATAATGAGAGAACTATTAATTCCTTATGCATAGAAATGTGCTAACATAATAAAATTGCAGTATTTTATGAACTTTTTGTTTATTTATAACCATATTGATCAAAGTAATAATGAATTATTTTATAGAACTCAAAAATATAATAATGAAATTTATATGGAGGACAAAAAGGATTATCATATCAAGGGAAAAATGAAAAGAGGAAATGAAAGGAGCCTATTATGATTAAGTCTCATAGTACAAAGCAAGTGTTCATTGATAATTTGCTGCTGGTTAAAAAATAGAGTGGTTAATCAATGGAAAATATTAGCTACAAACATATAGAATCAAATTAACACAGTGACATAATGTTTAAGAAACCCCCCAAATACTAGTTGCTGGAATAAGGACTCGCTATTTAACAACTATTCTGGAAAAATTGGAAAGCAGTTGGATGGAAATTAAAACAACTTTCCACATTATATAAAATGATAAACTCCAACTACAAATAAATCCTGTTGAGCTAATACTGTATATTTAAAAGGTGATATCACAAGCTAATCTTATGAATAGAGGAAGAGCTAATGATTAAATGAGTCAAACAGAAGATGACAGAAAATAAAATGAAATATTTTGATTATACAAATTTTAAGGTTTTGCAAAAACATATATAATTCAGTAAAAATTAAAAGGAAAACAGGTAACTGAGGGGGATAGTACTTAGTGTCTCTCTGATAAAAGTGTCATATCCAAAATATATAAAGAACTGATTCAAATTTATAAGATTAATATCCATTCCCCCATAAAGAACATATATGAATAATTTTTAAAAGAAGAAATCCAAGCACTCAACAACTATATGAAAAAAAAATGTTTCATGTAACTAGTTGAAGAAATCCAAGTAAAGTAACTCCATGGTTCTAAACATAAACCAAACAGATTTTCAAAGATGACAAAAGAGGAAATTTATAAATGTTTCAGGGGCTTCAAGAAAACAGGAAAACTAGGGTAACATTGGCAGAAATGTGAATTGACACTGTCCATCCATTCTAGAAAACAATTTGGAACTATGCCCCAAAAGTTATTAAATTATGCCAGGTCCTTTGAACCAGCGTTGCCTTTACTAGGCCTGTATCTCAAAATCAAAGAAAGTCATAAAAGACCTAAGGTTTCTGTTTTGTTTGTAAACCTGTTTTTAAAAAGTAGCTCTTTATATAGTAGCCCTAAATAAAAACTTCATATTAGGGAATGACTAAGCAATATTATATTAATATAAGTAAATATTACTGTACCATGGAAAAAATGAAATGGAAATTTTCAGAGGAAACTATAAAGACTTTCATGAAGTGATACAGAGTATATAGAACAAGAAAAATAATTTACATAAAGACAACATTATGAAGAAAAGTAACTTTGAATGATTTTAGACCTCTGAATAATGCAAAACTAAATGATGATTCCAGAGAAGAAGAAACATGTCATCTACCTCTTGCCAGAAAGTTGATGGATTTCAACTCTCAGTTCCACCTTGTATCTTTTAGGCAGATGAAAAACAAAGAAACATATTATACTGGTTGAAGGAGCTGAGGGAAACTATGCGTATGTGTGTGTGTGTGTGTATGTATGGTATGTATGTATATAAATAATGATTTCTGTATTATAAGCACTTCTTTGCTAGAATTATTTTGAAATATTTGTGCATATATTTTATCATAGAAGTCTTGTCAAGTTTACAATTAATTCATAAGGTACTAATCATGAATGTTTTACTCATCTGTTCTTCTGAATCTCAAATATCATACCCCCATTATTCCAAAATACTTTCCCTTCCCTCTAAATAAATACTTATAATTTCAAACTCTTTATTGTTTTGGTTCAAAGTCTGTGACATGTTTGTGTAACATAGTTGTAGATATGTAGTACTTTGCAAAACTATTCATTAGCATTAGCATTTGTTATTGGATTATTTTTAGTAATCAATCTCAAATTAATGATTACTTGAGTTAAACAACTGAAATATTTTGGTTGATTGCAATGTAACATCAATCTACATATATAATATGAACTATTTCAGACTTGTCATTTTCATTTTGCTTTGTACATGTCACATGTCCTGATGTTGTTTTTATTTGTGCATCTTTATATATATGTATATTTCAGAGGTATCACAAAGGAATCATATCCTCTTCTTACTTTGGGCTTCAAACCAGTGTTTTACAATAGCTACATTTTATAGACTGGTAATTTTGTTGTAATTAAACTTCATGAATATGACAATTCATATATAAGTTCTTTTATACCCCATGAGAGGATGTGCAAAAGAATTTCTGCTCAGCTCATTGTGAAATCTTAGTATGTCACATTGGCTCATTTTCCACGTTTCTTCTCAAGAAGTGCAAACTACATATTAATTAATTTTTAAGCCTAGGCATATTAGATCCAGAAGGCATATTTTTCTAGATGACTTGACAAAAAGGGCAATGTCTTTATAGATTTAGTACAGGCCATGAATTAAGCACTTAGGATGTAAAATATAAAGAAAGTGACATTTATAGAATTGTCTTTGTAAAATTATCTTCAGCTATGGTTGACCTCATCTCGGCAACACCTCATCTTTCTTGATATTTTGATTTTTATTAAGATGAGTAATTTGTGTATATTCTCTCAGTGTATTACTTACCCCAAAGCCCTTTCTGTAGAATTCTGTACTTCATATACTAATATAAATCTTAAGCTGTTTTGTGTTCTGATTATATGAATGATTTTTAAGGAAAAAGTAAGTCCTTACCAATTAGTTTCCAGAAGGAAGCAGCCACTGAATTGGAAAAAATAATTAAAATTTTATTCAAGAGTTTCTATTTTAATGAAAATCTTACAATCTTGTGCATAGAATAGGATTTCAGATGAACATATTTTGTCAACATTTTGAATTTCCACTTTTTAAAAAGTAAAAAATTAATTTATAATATCATAGAAAGACAATAAAACTAGGAATGATGAGATAGAAGTTCTAGTTCCAACTCTGACATTGTCTGTGTGATATAGGATTTTTCTCCTTCTTGGCCTGAGAAATCATTCTGTCCCATGTTATGCATAATTATTTGTCTTTAAGTTTCCCACATCCCAGACATTCAAACACAAAACATATGTTAATTATTTTAATTAACTTACTTGAGAAAGAAACCACAGGAAGTATAACATAGAAATGTGGTAATGATGATGGTACAAACGGAAACTGTCTTTTTATCTTAAAAGCAATAGAAAGACAGATAGTTATCAAATTGTGCAAGGAGACATTCTATGCGATAACACACAAATTGTTTTAAATCATTCTTTTCAAGTGAAGAATAGTGAAGAAGCAAAGTAACTCACCATTAGATTGAAGTAAAAGGCAATCATTTTTTGCTCACTGAATGCTAGGATGCTCATTTAAGTTTTATTAAAAAGAGAATGAAATTTGATAGAATTAAGAATATTAATGAACTTGTGAGGAACCTATAGTCTATGAGTATGGAATAAAATGGTGTTACCGGGTCTTATGATGGAAATGACAGTGTTTAAACAAAAGAATAATGAATTTAGATTTAAAAAATGGTGTGAGATAGGAAAGGACCATTATAGGTTCCCCATGAATTTATCATGATGCATATGTATTTTTTTGCTTTCTATTATTCTGTTATGTTTTGCTATTAGATTATAAACTCTTGGAAAACAGGATACAGATGTATTCCCCTTTGATTTGCACAATCTTTAGCACAGTGTCAGGAATCAATATGTCCTTAGAGCTTGTTGATTTTGATACTATAGCAGGAATACAAGTAGAATGAATAATGCTGCTATGAATTTAGACATCTATGTACATATAAATATATTAAATATCTTTCATTTTCAGAAAAAATGACTTTCAAACCAGAATTTAGTGGCCTATGTTTAAAGCTTTAGGAAGTTGCCTTGTCATGAACTTCTTGCTGCTTGTCAATCAGCCAAGGGTTTGTCTACAAATTCAACTACAGGGATCTAAAAGGACACATTGTTATAGAATCATAACATACTTTAATAGCACTTTTATTTATAATTAGAAGACTATAAATAGTTCCTTTCATCAGTAATGCTAAAAAGATATCTACTCCCATAATGATTCCATAATTTTAAGCTTCAATAGAATTTTGATTCTGGCATTCTGAACTTTGCTAGATTGGGGACCAGAAGGTTAGAAACTCTTAGATAAAAGTCCATACTACAAATTCATAATCACTTCATATTTGCTAATCCTGTCTCTAGTTCAAATCTGTTATTTAATCACTGTTGGGAAATTGAGGTGTGGACACATATTTCACCAACGCAACTCTTAAAAATCATAATCTTAGAGTTTTCTGGAAACATTAAGTGGTTAAGAGCCTTGCCAACTGCTATATACACACAGTATGTGTCAGATACATAATTTGAATTTAGATCATCCTGGGATAATATTAACATATTATCTGACTCTATAAATCATATCAATGGCTTCTCATATGAAGGTATGAAGGTAACCTTGAGTTTTTAAGTCTGTGCCATTAAAGGATATTGTCTAAATGTTTTCAGTAATCTGAAGAGACTTGGAATACAGACTAAATATCTGAAGTTCAGCGAAGTACAGAAAGTTGTCAACATAGTTCACTAGGATAGGATTTTTTGAGCCAAAGCAACTTATAATATGACTCTAAAATATCTTAATCTATAAGCGATACTATTTTGTTTCCACAGTAATAGTAGCAATTTGTAGAAAGGAGAGAGAAAACAAATTTTTAATTAACTAAGATTCTTTGTAGACTATTAGAGATGGAAGAGACCTTATCCTTCATTTGATTCAACCCACATATAATCAAGATTCCCTTTTATAGCACCTCCATTGATCACCCAGCTCAAAGACCCCCAATGAAGGGGAATTCAATTCCTCATGACATGACACATTGCACATTCTGATTGCCCCAACTACCGTCTATGAACCAATAGATGGTAGAACCATAGTTCTGCCTTTTGGGGCCCAGAAGAAGAAATCATGTAAGCTATTGTGTCCTTCAAAATGCACTCTCTCCAAGTGAAATATTATAAATAGTCTTAACAAATCTTTGTATAGGAAGTTGTTCCACTTGTTTATGTCTTTTCTAAAAGCTAATGCTCAGAACACTATATATGTAACATGACCAGTGCATACCTTATTGACACTGAATCATTATTAATGTAGAAAAAAAGTAGGGCGGCTAGGTGGCACAGTGAGTAAAGCGCAGCCCGGAGTCAGGAGGACCCGAGTTCAGCTCTGGCCTCAGACACTTAACACTCACACAAAAAACCTAGCTGTGTCACCTTGGGCAAGTTACTTAACCCCAATCGCCCTCCAAAAAGGCAAAAAAAAAAAAGTAGAATGAACTTCCTTCTTTCTCTGGATGCAGATAGTGAGTCCCCCTAACTGGAGGTCTTCAAAGAAATTCTTAATGACAACTTTTGTATTAATGTCAGAGAGAGTATTCTTCTTTAAGCATTGGTTGGATTAAATAGCCTTTGAAATTGTATGATTATGTGTTAGTTAATCATATATTTTATTATACTTCTTGGTTGCTAGAGTATGAATCACTGGTGTGGTGAAGAGCTGTTTTTACTTTTCTTGAATTGTGTTATTCTTTTTTTTAACCTCCATGGTCTTGTCTTCTTACTATAGATCTGTGAACATAAGAGATCTGGAGATGCCAATAGATTGCAAAACCAATAAGAGTCATCACCACTACGCAATGCAAGGAAGCTAATATCCCATCAGTTGTAGAATGGTTGAACAAGTTTTGGTATATGATTGTAATGGAATATATATTGTGCTATAAGAAATGATAAGTTCTGCGATTTGAGGAGGACATGACAAGACTCGCCCAAAATAATGAAGAGTGAAATAAGCAAAAGCAAGAGATAATTTTATATAATAAGAGCAATATTGTTTTAAGAATGACTTTGAGCAAATATCCAAATTAGCTATGAAGGACATATAAAGAAAGATGCTATCTGCATCCAGAAAAAGAATTGACAAATAGAAGTATGTATAGAATAATTTTACAGACACAGACACAGACACACACACACACACACACACACACACACATACACACACACCTGTAGTCATCTTTGGAGGTATGGAGGGAAGGAAAAAAGAAAAGGAAGAAATTTACATGATAATTTTGTTGTATATTTGAAAGGAATTAGAAGTGTATAGTAGATTTGCAGTTTCATGTACAATCATCTTTTTTTTATTGTACTGTTATGAAAATGCTTACCTGTCATCATGGTAGAGAAAGTCTGACAATGTAGCCTGGAGAGGTAGCAAGGCAGGTCAGAGTGACGGAGGTAAAGGAAAGAAACTAAGGCCTGATTCAAAGTCCAATAAGGTGAAAGAGTAGTTTTTAGTATTTTTATTTATTTTATATTTAATTTATGGAATAAAACAAGCATTTGCATAAGATAGTATAATAAAAAAGATGATTGTACATAAAACTGCAAATCTATCATGTATAGCTTCCATTGCTCTTAAATATATAATAAAGTTACCATGTACATTTAATTTTTTTTTCTCCTTTTCTTCTTTCCTTTCCCCATGCCCTAGAGATAGACACTATTAGACACAGATATATGTATGTGTATATGTGTGTGTATGTAAAATCATTCTATGCATATTTTAAATTATCAGTTCTTTCTCTGGATTCAGTTAATATTTTCCTTTATATGTCCTTTGTAGTTAATTTGTATATTTATAATTGTCAAAATGAATAATTCAAAATTGTTCTTGAAACAAAATTGCTATTACTATATATACGATGTTCTTTTCTCATTTCACTCTTCAGTATTTTGTGCAAGTCTGTCCGTGTTTTGTTTTGTTTTTCTAAGAACATTGAGCTGGAATAAAAGGTCTTTTTAAAAGAGAGGAAAGTCCAGGTTGGGCAGCTAGGTGGTACAGTGTGGATGGTCACAAGGAGTCAGACACTATTGAAAACAATACAACAACAAGAAACAATAGTGAAAGTTCCAGTTATGAATATGTCAAACACATCTTCATTAAATATGTTATCACTGTATGTTACATGTGTTATCTGAATGTAACTACCTTTAAGAGGGTCATATTGAAGTATTATCTTATGGATTTTAAAGGTATTTAGCAAGACTAAAATTAGTCACCTAGTAAATTAATATTTGCAGTTTCCATTGCTTCCCATACTCTATTAGGCCCTGCCATTTCCCTTAATTTTACATTGTAAAGCCAAGCACAAGCAGTTTCTGTGAATAGCTTCAAGGTTCTGATCACATAGTATAGTCAACTCTCTTTTTATTCAACAGTAAACCAAACCAAAATATTCACAGAAACCAAAGTTCAACATTCATAGCAGTATAACATAACAACTTATTACATCAGTGCCTTCCTGTTCCACCCCTTCCTGCTGCATCAGCAATTTCCTCCCACCTCCAAATCACAGGCTCAAAGGCACTTGAATAGCTGAAACAAGTTACTAAATAAAATTTTGTTTGCCATTACATACATGCAAAAGAGCTCAGTGAAATCTTGCACTAAAAATATTTTCTTTAATGTTATTTTAAGCATATTTAATGATATTTTATTAATAATATTTTATTACTAATGATATTTTCTTTAGAGTTACTTAAGCATAATTTACTTCAGGACTGTCCCACTTTCTCACCAATTTAAAAAATGTGTAACCATTATGTAAAAAGCCTTGAATGTCCATTCTTTCCCATAAGTGTTTGATTATTTTTGATGCATTCTTCAATTCATTTTATTATCTGAGTTAACTTACTTTCTAATTTGTTTAGTATATTGTTGGTGTGATACAACCAGGTTTATCTCTGCCTCCCCTCCAAAAAATGGATTAAGCTAGTGTAATCCAACTCCCAAAGTCTGTTCATATGGGACTCACTTCTTAGTGATGGAGATCAGTTCCTCATACTAGTATGAGGAATGAGAGAAGGGGAGAAGAGAGCTCTTCATTCTTCAGGACCTGCTTCAAATCTCTTTAGATTTTTGACTTCTATCTTCAGGGAAGAAGATTGAAGATGCCAACCTCACTCCAGGTTACAGAAGGAAAGATTTCTGGGAAGAAGCTGACATGAGAGGAGCTGCCAGTCTCTAAAATGTTACTATCCCCACTTAACAACACTGAGAACATTAGAAAATTAAGATTAAAAATTCTCTCTCTCTCTCTTTCTCTCCCTCCCCCCCCCCCATATTATTGTGGCACTGGTATTTAGTTGAGTTATTTAAGTTGACCTTAAGGCTTGGATAACTTGGGGTCCTCCTCTCCCCAATTCATGAAATAATGATCAACTGTTAGCTTGAACTTGGAAACCAAATCCCCTAGACTAGTAATATTTAAGAGAGCAGACAGATATGATTTTAGCCAAGTACTCCATCCTCTGCCCTCTACCACTGCTTCTCCTCTCAGAAGGAATTAAAGTCTTTCTTGGAGAAGAATTGGGGAAGAAGAGACTGAAGATGGCTATTTTGCCTCTCTTTGAGTGATGAAACAACACCCCAATGATATTTGTGGGGATAGCTCTTACAACATTAGTTGTTATTGTTGTTGTTTTTTTTCCCTGAAAGGCAACAAAGTGGGGACTTAATACACTTGGATGTGAGACAAAGCTCAAGCTATATTTACTTTAACATAATTTTCTAGTAGCCTCTGGCCATGTTGACCTGGCTTTGTGGTAATGCAAGGGAGTAAAAAGCCCACCTATGTGAGGTCTGATTCCCAAGAAAGATGACTTAAGTCACCACCCTCTTGACATGTTTCAATGGACATGTTGTTATTTTCAGTCATGTCAGACCCTATTTGGCTCCATTTGGGGTTTTCTTGGCAAAGATACTGGAGCTGTTTACCATTTTCTTCTCCAGATCATTTTATAGATAAGGAAACCGAGGCAAACAAGGTTACACAGCCCAGGGTCATATGGCTAGTGTCTGAGGCCAGATTTGAACTTAGGAAAATGGGTCTTCCTGACTCCAAGCCATATTTATAATACCACCTAGAAGCCCATGGAGATGGAGTTGCTACATCTTCAAGAGTTAAAACAAACTATATCCTTGTTGAATATCCTTTCAATTTCAAGGCTAACTAAATTTCCTTCTGTTATCTGCTTAATGACCTACATATGTCCCATTTTGTCTCAAAATTGAGCCTGAGCTAAGAAAGTTCTGGTTGAGCAGGTCCACCCTTAACTTTAGTTGTAGTTGTTAATTGGGACAAGGTGGTCTAGTGGTTTATATCCTGGTTGAATAACAGGCAGAGCTCTACAAATATGAAAAAGGAAAAAAATGAATAACTAGATGTGATTTCATGTCACTCTGTGACAAAGGCCCTTTTGGTGCTGTAATGGGGATCTTCTCTATGGAACAGGGAGCAGACCTTTTTTCAAATGGAACTCTTTGAGGAGGTTACAGGAAGGGTAAAGAAAGCACCAGTTCTAGTATTTCCTGGTTGCTATTGACCATCTGCCAGTAGAAGTTAGACTTCCAGAATAATAAGACTAATAATAAAAGTAAACTGACATCGTTGTTTAAACAAAAATCGTTGGCAAATTGAAACAGACCACTAAGGCCTGTACTATGATAGATGAGGGGCTACTAATGGAGATACTAGCCATGCAAGAAGAGAGAATTCCCTGATGGGCAATGAAGTCCAGCAGGCTAAAGCCAGAAATCCTTGGATCTTAGGATAAAAGTTTTATTTCTGTCCCAGAGTTTTTCCTGAATTATGCTAAAATCATAGCCATAAGAATGGAGAATGAGACTAGGAGTAAGAAAAAAATTGGGAACTATCAGTGGGGGTAAGCAAATCCCAGGTTTATTCTACTTTACAGAATGTGATTTCTACCACTAAGGAAGGAGGGAGTAAATCAATTTCACCACTGAGGAATTAGACAGAATGCAAGAGAAGTTCAAAGAGCAACCTGAGGAGTCAATGGAGTAATAGCTCCTGAGCTTGTAGAATGGAGTCAATGTAGAGACTCTCTGGAGCAGGGTTTGATAGTCTCTCTCCTGACTTGCTTTTATAGTCAGATAAACTCTAGAAGAGGACTGACTTTTGTCCTTTTTTTTCCAGGTAATTGAAATAGGAAATTACTTGTACCTGGCCGCATAAAGGTGAATTCCCATTGCAGTTGGTCCCCTAATAGAGATCTGCAAAGAAGGGGTTGAAGTTCCTAAGGGAATTGACTTGATATATTGAGGCACTATGTATGTGTGTTTGTGTGTGTGTGTGTGTGCATGCAAGAATAAAGAATGTAATGTCATGCAATTCCAAATAAAAATAGTCAAGTGTAATGTAATGCCAAAAGAAGGCAACTTCCCAGGTTCAAAATACCAGCATAGGTGCTCTCTATTTTATTTAGTGACAAACCAAGAACAGAGAAGATCAATACATGACATCATTCCAAATACAGCATTTACTAAGTGTGATTAAATAATCTCCAAGTACTACCCCACCCCAGGATCTTCCAATCATTCAATCAATTACAAAGTCTCTGTTCTAAATACTTCTCCACCCCTAGGCTATACCTTAATTAAGTCCACCACAAAGCCCCTCTTCTCAAATGGAGATTAGTTTCCAAACATAAGGTCAAAAGTTCCCCACCCCTGGATCACAATTGAATCTACCCCAGAGTTACATCAAGTTTAAACACAGCACTTAATACCCAAATGGAGGTCTTTTCTTCATCTTGACACGAGGCAAGTTCTCAGCAATCTTAGTTCCTGGGGAGACAAGGCTTAGCAAAGCCACAAGATACATTGCCAGTCCCTTCATGAATTTATCCTCTGTCTGTAGAACAGTCCTAGAACCCCTGAACACATTAGCAAAGCCCTCTCCCAGGATTTCTGTAAACATACAACAAGAAAATCCTTCTTCAGGGCTTCTGAACCAACAGAAAGGCTCCCAGACCCCTGCAACAACAGCACTGTCCTTCACCAATGGACAGTATTCACTCTCTGTCTGCAGGACAGTCTCAGGGCTTTTTAGCGAACAGCCAGGTTCCAGGACTTCTTCAACAAAAGGACAGTCTTTCACCAGTGGACAAATCTGGCAAAACAACATCAAAACAGACAAAGTACCAGCAAAACAGCCATGTCTCCTCAGTCCTTGGCAGCTCAGGGGGCAGGTCTCAAAAGTCCAGGGCAATTCAAAGCGGCCACCAGCAATTCTCTTAGTCTCTCTCTCTCCACGAGGTGCTGCTTCCAAAAAGATCTTCCGCCTCTCTCTAGTGTCTCTCCAAATCTACATCACCAGCTCCTCCCAGTTCAGGACTTTCTTTTCACATCAACAAGCCCATCCCACAGGTGGGATTAACAAGCTCTGGGTTTTAACACAATCAATTTGAAAACCAAGCCAATACAGGGGAATCTTTAATTGCCATTACTATCACATCAAGTGGAGAGGTTGATCAACAGTATTGAATTCTAAAGAGAAATCAAGAAGGAAAAAGATTTCAAAGAGGACATCAAATATGACAATTAAAAGATCATTGGTAGTTTTGGCGAAGTCAAAGTAGAGGAACAGGAAGAAATACAAGTTTCCCTTTCCCACACAAAAATGTATAAATATTTTTAAATACGTCTTCTAAACAGATATAGAAAGTGTGACAGATTAAATAATGATCACTAAATCCAAGAAAACATAACAAATGTCAGGAGTCATTTGTCTACTCCAGTTGGGCATGGGGAGATAGAGAGGTCCATGGAAAAAATGGTGACATATTCTGTCTTATAGAGGATTACCAAAAGCATTTAAGCACTCAGGGACTATTCTCAAGAGCATGAAAAGGTCCCGGATGTATATCAGTTCTTGAACTGATGGGGTATAGTTTTGTCACCCACACCATGGTCTATAAAACAGATCCAGGGCAGACTGCAGAATGGACCTGTTTGCTGAGGAATGGTCACAGGCCATGCAAAAGAAAAAGTTAAAAATAAATAGTAGCAGTGTATGTTGGAGTCCAGGACCTGAGCAGAATCTCATTTCCAGCTTTTACCACAATCTGAAGCCTGCAAAGGAATAACTAGGGCAAGAAAACTATAAAAGGGAAGGCTACAGGTCTGTTACTCTGAAATCACAGCTTTTTAACTGGCATGTAGGAGATGACAACACCTACAGTCTCCTGTAGCTCCAAACCAAACCCAGGCCAGGACCTTATAAAGCTCAGACCAAAGGAATAGTGATCAGAATTTGTCCTTGGGCAGACTATTTTAGTAGTACTGATAATTTTCATGAATTGTTCCTGAGAGCCTGGAATAACATGATATTTTATCTCCCTCCAAGAAAGGAACTATATAACCCCTCCCATACTTTCCTTCTAGAAGTGTGCAGAGTCTGGTCCTAATATAAAGTCTAAAGTCAGAAAGAACACTGGCAGTGTGAAAATCATCAATGGTAAAAGTATCCCAATATAAAAAGCTATTATGGTGGCATAATACAAACCCAGAAGAACAGAATGACTCCAAAACATCTACAAAGTCTCAGAATAATGCAGCATGGGCACACATTCAACTAAAATTTCTGGAAGAAATGAAGCAAGAAGATTTTTTAAATAAATAAAATAAGGGCATTGGACCATAAAAGGAAAATAAATGAGAGCTATGGAAGGAAGACTTGGAAAGGGAATTAACAGCTTGGCATAAGAGGTACAAAGCCTTGACCAAGAAAAGAAAAACACCCCAAATAAAAATGGATCAAATAGAAGCCAATGACTCCCTGAAGCAATAAGAAAGAGTAAAATCAAAACACTGAAAAATTAAAGAAAAGGTAAGGTATCCCATAGAAAAGACAATTGACCAGGAAAACAGATCAACAGATTCAACAGAAAAAAGTTAAGAATTGGGGTGGCTAGGTGGTGCAGTGAATAGAGCATTGGCCCTGCAGGCAGGAGGACCTGAGATCAAATCCAGCCTCAGACACTTAACACTAGCCATGTGACCTTGGGCAAGTCACTTAACCCTTGTCAAAAAAAAACAGGAAAGAATTAAGAATCATTGGACTATCTGTAGGGAGAGAGAGAGAGAGAGAGAGAGAGAGAGAGAGAGAGAGAGAGAGAGAGAGAGAGAGAGAGAGAGAGAGAGAGAGACAGAGAGAGAGAGAGAGAGAGAGAGAGACAGAGAGAGAGAGAGAGACAGAGAGAGAGAGACAGAGAGAGACAGAGAGACAGAGAGACAGAGAGAGACAGAGAGACACACAGAGAGAGAGAGAGAGAGAGAGAGAGAGAGAGAGAGAGAGAGAGAGA
>NW_027187374.1:3404199-3429748 GCF_028583685.1 Petaurus breviceps papuanus | reverse complement strand
GAGAGAGAGAGAGAGAGAGAGAGAGAGAGAGAGAGAGAGAGAGAGAGCTCAGATGTCATCTTTCAAGAAATCTTAAAGTAAAACTGCCTGGAATCCATAGGTATCCTCCTGAATGAAAATCCAAAATGAAAATTCCCAGTAACATCATAGTCAAAATCCAGAGT
Source organism: Petaurus breviceps papuanus (assembly GCF_028583685.1). Taxonomy (NCBI): domain Eukaryota; kingdom Metazoa; phylum Chordata; class Mammalia; order Diprotodontia; family Petauridae; genus Petaurus; species Petaurus breviceps. Next base: position 3,429,584 of record NW_027187374.1, on the reverse strand, counting down.
TTCCAGATCAAATAAAAAAATAGTATAAGCAGTCAGAAATGAAGAATTCAAGTGCAAAGGAGTTACAATAAGAATCACATATGATTTAGCATCCACATCTATAAAGGAGAACTTAAAAATATGATACTCCCCAAAGCAAAGGATATGGGCTTTCAGAGAAGAATATTGTACCCAGTAAAACTGAATATAATCAAGGGGCAGCCAGTGGCTCAGCAAGTAAGAGCACCGGCTCCAGTGTTGGGATAACCTGGGGATCAAATCCAGGCTCAGATACTCAGCACCACGCCCAGAAAAAACTGGCCATGTAACCATGAGCAAGTTACTTAACCCCAATTGCTTTTAAAAAAAAAAACAACTGAATATAATCAATCCTACAGGGGAAAAATGTATGTTTAATCAAACTGGGGACTTCCAAGTATTCCTGATGAAAATATCAAAGCTGCATATAAACTTTGAATTTCAAACATAGAAGTTAAGAAAAATATAAAAAGGTAAACTTGAATTAAAACAATAAGTGCTAAACAAAGATAAATTGCTTATATTTAAATGTAGGGATGTGATATGCTTGTCCCCTCTAAGCCCCAGGGGTTTAGACAGTCAAATTAGACAGAAGATCTGGGAATTGTTTAATAATGTCTTGGTGTTAAAAGAAGGATGGAGAGGTAGAGGAAGAGAAACACCCTAGAAAGAGGACAAGAAAAGAAAGGCAAATTTTTCTTGCACAATTGTGGTGCACAGATTGAAGTTAATAAAAACAAGGATAAAGGGGTGGAAATACTTGATGGAATATTTGAACCTCTGTCATATCCACAGGAAGGAAGAGTACCCATAAAGACATAGTTGATATAGAAATATTTAGGATTAGGCTTAAGCCAAACAAACTCTAATTAGAACTTACAAAAATATTTATAGCTCTTTTTATGTGACAAAGGATGCAACCTAAGCAGGTGACTATCATTTATAGAATGGCTGAACAAGTTATTAAATGGATAGAATATTAGTATGTTTTAAGAAACAATGGGGGTAGCTAAGTCGCACAGTGAATAGAGCACTGGTCCTGGAGTCAGGAGGAACTGAGTTCATATCTGGCTCAGACACTTGACACACTTACTAGCTGTGTGACCTTGGGCAAGTCACTTAACCCCAATTGCCTTGCCTTCCCCCCTAAAAAATACAATGAAAGGGATGGTTTCAGAAAAAGCTGGGGAAACTTCTATAAACTGATAGATTGAAGTGAACAGAAGCAGGAGAGAGATTTATACAGCAATAACAATATGATAAAAACATTCAATTTTGAAAGACTTAGGAACTCTGAACAAGACTTCAGAAAATGATTGATGAAAACTATTCCTAAGTAATGTAAAATTAGAGTGCAGAATTATAAATGTTAAGTAATGTAAATTAGGGTACAGTAATATAAATGTATTGAAAATTATATATATATATATACACAGGCTTATATTTATAAATATGCACATATATGGTTTTTATGTTTTGTGTGTGCATTTATCAATATGCCAATATATCCATATGCATGTGTGTATATATAAATATATAACACAAATATACACACATATGTGTATGTGTGTATATGTGTATAAATATATATGTATAAAATCACCTTCATTTTCAGATTTTAATATCTGAGACAATCCCCCCACCCCCAATCAGTTGTCTTCCATTGCCTTATTTCTGTCCCAGAAATAAAGGGACCATCACCCAAACTACCATTAGGAACACCAGAAAACAAAAGAGGGCAGGGAATACTGTGGGATACACATCTTCCTGTGCTGCATACATTTCTCCACTATCTGTTTGAGACATATAAAAGACTCCATCTTTCCTGATCTATCATCTAGTGATGATAGTTTTGATTCTGAGGAAATAGTTTCATGTATGAATAAATGTGTGTATATGTGCATGTATGTATATATCCATATTTCACCATACTTTATATGTATTATATATGTATATATACATTCATATGTGTTGAGAGAGATAAGAGACAGAGACAGAGAAATTGAGAGTGTGTGTCTTTTCTTTTAGACATGGCTAATGCAGAAATTTGTGTTCCTTGTTTACATATGTTTGTAACAGGGGCTTTTAAAAATTCTCATTTTGGAGTTGTGGTAGGAGGGAGAAAGGATGGATTTTTGCTGATTTAAAAATGCAATTTAATTTACTTTAGAAAGAGATATTTTTTATTCAACAGTTTCCATTGAGTGATAAAGTCAGAAGTCAGGTGGCAGCATTAACAATTTAACATAAACATAAAACAACAGCAACAGTAAAACAAGATTAACCTTATCAACCAAGTCAGACATGTAGTATTCCCTACTTATAGAATCCCACCAGTGGTAGGTACTTTTTCATGTCTCTTATTTGGGACTAAGGTTTATCACTATAATTTTACACCATAACTTTTTAACTGCTTTATTGTGGTTGTTTTCACTCTTTGTATTATCTTCTTGGCTCTGCTTAATTTTACTTCAGTTGATATATCTTCCAATGTTTGTATTTATATTTGCCATTACTTGTAGTATAATACTATTCAAGATTAATGTACTATAATTTGTTCATCCTTCCCCCAACTGATGAATATGGATTGTATATTTTTACTTCTTACTACAAAAAGTGCTGCTATAAATCTATGGATGTTTTGAGGAGTTTTCCTTGAATTTCTGAGGATAAAAATCCAGCCATAAGGAATCTAGGTCAAAGGATATAAATATTTTAGTAATTTGTGGCATCATTTTTGAGAACTATTTGTTCACAACCTTTGTGTGATGAGAACCAGAGATAGTTATAGCCTGCAATGGTCTAAATTTCAAGTCAGCAAAATTGAACATCCCATCCTCATAACTATTGCCAAAGAAAGACAAAATCAAAAGATTGAAAGAAGAGAAAATGTAAGATCTCTGATATAAAAAAACTGACCTGAAAAATAGGTTGAGATATAATTTAATAATCATTGATGCCCTGAAACCCATTTAAAAAAAGCAAAAGGAACCTAGACTTTATATTTCAAGAAATTATGCTGATAACTGTCCACATCCTTTGGAAACAAAGGATAAAGTATCAATCAAAAAGATCCACTGATGGCCTGAATTAAACCCATTAAGGAAAGGTTCTAGGATTTTCATAAACAAAATCTTCATCAATGAAGAAATCCAAGAAAAATCCAGAAAGAAGAAATTTAAGTACCAAAGAACCTGTCTGAACTCACAGAAGGCCTGGCCACTGTATAGATTTGTTTTGCTTGACTATTTATTACAAGTTTATTTTATTTTTCCTTTCTCTCAGTTTTAAGTTGGGGAGGTAGTTAGCAATTGTGATGCTAAAAAACGGTAAATTGAGGGTGGAGGGTGGAGTCAAGATGGCAGAGTAGAAACAGGACTTCCACGTGGCTCCAGCTTTTACCTTCCACAATCCATGTAAAAGGTGACTGAACAAACTTTGGAGCTACAGAACCCACAAAATGACACAGAGATGCTAACCTCTTGCTGAGGACAACCCGGGAGGCTGGCAGGAATTAGCCAGCACAGAGCTCTAGGAGCCGAGTCCAGACTCCCATAAGCTGGAGGTTTTAGCCCCAGGGTGGGCCTGACCACCTGCCAGCTGGAGGGACTCCAGATCATCAGCAGCTGTGGCTGTCTCCAGAATTATCAACACATAGATGTGAAGGACAAAGTGAGAGGTCAGTGCGATGTGGACTTTGGGACCAATAGTTGGGAGTGCAGCAGCTTCTGCCCCTAGGGCGAGAAGCCACTGAGACACTGATGCGTAGCCTGCACCAAAATGCAGCTTCAACTCCTGGCCTGGAGAGTGTAGGGGGACCAAGCAACAAATCTGAGGGGTAATCACTCTTGCTTGGATATGGATTGCAGTCTAGGGTGGAGGTCCTGGGGTGTGTGACCAGCTTGCCAGAGCATGTGGAAGCCTCAGAGAGGGCACCCAACTAATACCTTTGGCAGCTGAGAAAATCCCAGCATTTGGGAAGGAAGCTCCCCTGTCTGGTAACAGAGCCCTACTGTGACAAAAAACCCAGGGGTCAAGTGACTGAGGGGTGACATGAGAAGGCAAAGAAAACAAAACAAACAAAAGAATCCAACATTAGACTCCTATTTTGGGGACAAAAATGATCAAAGCATGGAACAGGAGGAAGACAGTGAAGTCAGAACTCCTGCACCAAAAGCTTCAAAGGAAAATACGAGCTGGTTACAGTCCATAGAGGACGTTAAGAAGCAGATAAGAGAAGTGGAGGAAAAATTAGGAAGAGAAATGAGAATGATGCAAGAAAATTATGAAATGAGAGTCAACAGCCTGACTGAGGAAAATCACACCTTAAAAATAGAATAACACAAATGGCAAAAGAGGATCAAAAAGGCAATGAAGAGAGGAATGCCTTGAAAAGCCAAATTTGCCAGATGGAAAAAGAATCTCAAAAGCTCACTAAGAAGCATCACTCCCTCAGATTTAGAATGGACCAAAGGGAAGCTAGTGCCATTAAGAGAAATCAAGATGCTGTTAAACAGATCCAAACAAATGAAAGAATAGAAGGCAATGTGAAATATCTCATGGGAAAAACCACTGACCTGGAAAATAGATCCAGGAGAGATAATTAAAAAATTATTGGACTACTTGAAAAGCCAGGATGAAAGAAAGAACCTAGAAATCATCCTCCAAGAAATTCTCAAGTAAAGCTGCCCTGATGTTTTAGAACCAGAAAGCAAAATAGAGTTTGAAAGAATCCACCCATCACCTCCTGAAAAAGATCCCAAAAAGAAAATTCCTAAGAATATTATAGCCAGGTTCCAGAATTCCCAGATCAAGGAAAGAATATTACAAACAGCCAGGAAGAAACAATTTGCATATTGTGGAAACGCAATCAGGATAACCCAGGATCTGGCAGCTTCTACACTGAGGAATTGAAGGGCCTGGAATATGATATTCCAAAGGGCAAAGGAGCTGAGATTAAAACCAAGAATCACCTACCCAGCAAAACTGAGTATCATGTTTCAGGGGAAAATATGGTCATTCAGTGGAATAGAGGACTTTCAAGCATTCTTGATGAAAAAACCAGAGTTGAATAGAAAATTTGACATTCAGATACAAGAAGCAAGAGAAGCTTGAGAAGGTAAATGAGGGGAAAAAATCATAAGGAACTCATCAAAATTGAACTATTAACATTCCTACATGGAAAAATGATAATTTTAATGGCTGAAACTTTCCTCAGTATGAAAATAGCTGAAGGGAATAGAAATACATATGACTATATTGGAGGGTATAGGGGCATATGAATACATATGTAAGTGTGGGTATATATATTTACAGGTATACATAGATAGAGGGCATAGGACCAATTTAATAGGACAGGATGATACTTAAAAGGTGAAATTAAGAGGGGAGAGTGGAATATAATGAGAGGAGATGGAGAGAGACAGAATGCGGCAAACTATCTCATATAGAAGAGGCAAGGAAAAATGGTTACAATGGAGGGGAAGCATAGGAAGGCAAAAGGGAATGGGTCAGCCTTATTCTCATTGAATTTGGCTCGGGGAGGGAATGAAATACACACTAAATAGGGTATCTCACCCAACAGGAAAGTAGGGGGGAAAGGGATGAGAGGGAAGTTGATGGAAGGGAGGGCAGGCTGGGGGGAGGGAAGTTGGAAGCATCCACTTTTGAAAAGGACAGGATCAAAGTAGAGAATAGAACAAGTGGGAGGTGGGATAGGAGAGAGGGAAATATAGTCAGTCTTTTACAATATATCTACTATGTTAATGTTTTGTATAGCTACACATGTACAACCTATACTGAACTACTTATCTTCCCAGGAAGGGTGGGTGACAAGGGAGGAAGGGAATGAATCTGGAATTCAAAGTTTTAAAATCAAATGTTTATGCATGTGTATATATACATACATACACACACATATATACTATTATTAATACTATTTTACATGTAATTGGGAAATAAGATATACAGGCACTGGGCCATAGAGATCCACCATATCCTACTGGAAAAGTCAAAGGGGGCATGGAAAAAGATATGGGAGAGAGCAGTTTGGAGGAGGGGATATCCTGTGGGACTGCTATTTTGGGGTGGTGGGTAGGGGAAAAACAGGGAGAAAATTTGTAATTAAAAATCTGGCAGTCATGAATGATGTAAATCAGAAGTTAATAAACATTTGAAAAATGAAAAAAAGGTAAATCAAAAACATTTTTAAATGCATAGATGAGAAGCAAGATAATTTCAAAAGAACATGTGGAAGTTTTAATACTTTCTTTTTATAAAGCAAGGAGTATAAAATAGAAATTCTTGCTTTTGTATACAATCCTTTTGTGTTCAGTTTTGCATATAGAAACCCTCCCTTTTGTTGTTTAAATTTGGAATGAAAATAAAATACAATTTTAAATTTTAATTAAAAAATAAAATCACTATTAAATGATCTCTGTGATTCCTTTTAGTTCTAAATCTATGATCTTATCTCTTACTGAATTAATAAAAATACTAATTTTACTTTTGGTAGCTTAAGTCTGGAAACAGAGTAAATGTTCATTATTTGGGTAATAGCTAAACAAATTGGAAAAAAATGAATGAAGTAGAATATCACTTTGCCACAAAAATTTGTGATTATGAAGTACATAGAAAAGCAGGTGAAGACTTAGGTCAACAAATACTAAGTGAAATAATAGAACCAAGAAAACAACATACACAATGACTACAAGCAATCTAAATAGAAAGAATGTTCTATTAAAATTGGGGGGGAAAAGAGGTAGGGAGGAAAAATATGGTCTAGGGAACAATATGAGCAAACTAATGGAGTCTCCAAGAGAAAAATACTCTATGTGGAGTTTTCAAGGGGTCGCTCTTAGTAAAGATGCACTGAATCAAATGTTTTCTTATTAAAATTGCTTTTTCCATAAAACATAGCACAGAATCATAGGGTTTGCTTGCATAGATTTAAAGATCATTTTTTAAAGAAAATTGGCCCTAACTATTGCCACCTTTTGAATCACTGTCATTTGAAATAAGAGTTGTCTTCTCTCTTGATAAAAATAGAAGAGAAACTAAAATGTTCACAATATGTCAATTTAGCTTCCTACAATTTGATATATAAATATGATGGGTCATTTTTTAACTGGTTCAAATCAATAAATATTTATGAAGTAACTACTGTTTTCTAATCATTTGGGTCATTCTGGGAAGTAAAAAATTTAGATTATTACCTCTAGAATTTATATAGTGCTTAAGTTATGCCTAGCACATTACATAAATTATCTTATTTCATATGGTCCCTTATTTTCCTGGAAATAAAAAGTTTTGGTAAGATATTGTCTATAGCTTCTTACAACCCATATATAGTCTAATGGTTCAACATTTACATTACTCAGAGGATTCAAAAATAATTTTACTGTTATGTCATATTTGCCACAGTATTGAGATTTCTGATATATGTGAGAGACTAAAAGAACACATATGTGATATATTTCTGTTTTTACCCTAGGGTGCAATTAGCAGGGCAGAGTGTGTCAGAATAATTGCCATGCCCAAAATATAGCTGGGGCTATTTCTAAAGAGTTATTACCATGGCATTTGTCTTTGACACCCAATCCTAATTCCTAAAATCTCCCATTTACTTTTCCTTAAACTTCTTCCCCTTCAAAGCACCCTTATTCTGACTACTAGTTTCTTATAATCCTGTATTTGTCTCTCTCCTAGACCTTCTCTTTCCCTATAAACATGAACACATTCCACTGCCATCTAAATGTCTTGTCTGTTATCCTATTTTTACTTTAGGCCTTATCAGCTCACTGGTACATGAAATAAGTAGTCATAGAGGTACTTTTGCTTTTAAACTCAGTACTTCCAAAGGCAACCCATACCATTTAAAAATATTTTAAGTGATTACAAATATTATGAAAAAAAATATTACAGTCTTAAAACTATAGTTCAGTGTGTATGACCTTGGTTCCTGGGTAAATTCTAGATGATATTGTGAAAGGGTTGATTTGTGACTTTCTAAAAAAGGAGGAGGTGGTTGATGACAGAGTCAACAAGGCTTTATCAAGAACAAGTCATTACACACTGGCATCATTTATTTTTAATTGATAGTTACCATGCCAATTGATTAAGAGAATGGTAGAGATAGTTTACTTGGAGTTCAACAAATTATTTGATAAAGTATTTCATGATTTGATTGTGGACAAGATTGAGAAATCTGATCCAGATGATGACAGAATTAAAGGGATTCAAGGCAGGAAGCAGTGGAGTGCACTCATTTCCATAAACTCCTCCAAACAGATCTAGAAAATGCAATAGACTGAATCCTTATGGGGAAATTCAGAAAAAAAAAGTCAAAGTGAGTCGTTTCTCCAGCCCAGCTCATTGTTGGGTGACAGGCAGGGAGGTTTGCTGACACTGGTGATGGGACTTGTCAGGAGCACTGGTTGGGCCAAGACCGAAGATGGTCTGTGCAGAAGTGCAAAAGGAGGTCTCAGACCCTATACCTAGGCATTGCCTTGGAAACCCATGTAAACTAGCAGCTTTTTGAAATCACTACTCAGTTTCATGTCCTAGGTCCAGGACAGAAAGGAAGATGTTTGAAAATCAACATCAACAGGGAGGTGGCTCAGTCCCAAAGTATAAAGCAGGGTCTCATTCCTAGCACGAAGTGCAACCTGCAGAGGGATAAACAGGGCAGGAATCCCAGACCCAGGAGGAGCATATAGTTCTGCCACTCTGAATTACAAGAACTTTTCAGCTAGATGGTAGGGATCGAATTCAATAGCAATCTATTCTTGCAGAGACCCACAGGTCAGGAATTTGGAGGACTTAGAGACAAGTAGGCCTGCAACCAGATCAGAACACTCTGGGAGCACTGAAAACTTGCAAGTCCATGGCCACACTGAGATCCTGGAGTAATACAACACTCAATATGCCAGAAGAATAGCAGAGAGGTACAGCCCAGGCTTTCCATCCAAAAGTTCAGCAGAGCCCAGTCACATCAGATCTAAGGTCAGGAGGCTTAAAGAATGGGTAAACAAAAGAATAGATCACCATCATAAAGAATTAATATGGTGTGAGGGATTCCAATACACAAACCCAGAAGGAGAAAATTACTCCAAAACATACTTCAAAGAAAAAAACATACATCAAGCACAAATTCTCCTAGAATTGCTGAAAGGGATGAAAAAAAGAATTGTTTTTAAAAAGTTAATGTTTCATATACATATATAAATGAAAAATATATTTTTGGACACGGCCAGTGTAAAAATTTATTTTGATTGTCCATACATGGGTTTTATTTTTCTTACATTTTCAGCTGAGAGGTGGGTTGGGGTGCACTAGTGAAAAGACAGATCTTGGCTTATTAAAACAAATGCATATTTTAAAAATAAAACAATCATAAATAATTATAAAATTAAAAATCAATTAAGGGGATTCAAAACTAGATTAATAGACTTCAGAAGATAGCCAGTAATTGTAATCTGGAAGGAAACTTTTACTGGAATTTCCCAGCAGTCTCTACTTTGCCTTATGAAGTTGAATATTTTTATTAGTCACGTATGAAAGTACAATTGACATCCTTTTGTTAGCAGATGATTTAAAGTTGGAAGGAGCAACTAACATGATGAATGATAGGGTCAGGATTCAAAAAGATTTTTACAGGCTAGATTATTATGTTTGAGAAGCTTCTATGGCTCCTTATTTCCTTTAGGGTAAAATGTAAACTTTTTTTTATTAGTTCTGTAAAATTATTCATGGTCTGTCTCCAGTCTGTTTTTGATTACACAATACTTTTCCTCATGTAGTCTATGCTCTATCCCAGTTTTCTCAAATGGTTTAATCTCAGGACCTCTTAATACTCTTTAAATGGTCTCTTAAAGAACTTTTGTTTTTATCAGTTATTATCGAATGAATGATAATCACCATATTCATTATTCAGTAATCTGAGTATTATTATGGAAACATGTTTTAGCCTTATGGACCCCTGGAAGGGACTTGGAAACACCCAAGGTAATCTCAACCATACTTTGAGAACTACTGTTATAGTCAAATTGGCCTGCTTGCTTTTCCCCCTTCTATCTTCTGCTTTTGTGCCTCCCTTTATAGAAGACTATTCCACACTTCTGTTCTGCACTGTCTTCTTAGCTCTATCTCTTAAAACCTCTAGTTCTTTGCCAAGGCTTAACCAAAAGACTCTTTTATTTAAAAGATCTTTATTGATTCCCCCAGCTAGCAGTGTTCCTACTATCATTGTGCTATGAATATGTTGTATAATGCTAGCAGAATGTTAACTCCTTAAAGGCAGGGATTGTATTACTTTTGTATTTGTATTCCCAATATCCAGAACAATGCACAGAACACATTAGATATATAATAAATATTTATTGTGTCTGCAGTAGCAAGAAGAAATTTAATTGGAATAAATGTAAAGTCTTACCCACAAGTGCACTTGTGGTCAACAGACATCTCAAATACTAGATGGAAGTATGTGACTTCATTTGAAATATTATCTAGTAGCTTTATTGAATATTCAAATATTTAAAAGGATGGCATGTTGAAGAAGGATGAACTACTTGTCAACAGATCTCAGAACTGCAAACAATGAATGGAATTTGCAGAGAGGAATGTTCCTAACAATTACAGCAATCCAGAAAAGTTTTCTTGGGAAGTAGAAAGTTTCTTTTCACTTCAGGTCTTCTAGAGACTACTTGATGACCACTTCTTGGGAAATGTTATAGAAGAGATTCTTGGATTTGTAAGGGGTTAAGATTGCTGACCTCTGAGGTCTTTTCAAAATCCAGGATTCTATGATTCTTTAATATTTGCCCTCCTGAAGGTTGTTGATAATTCTATTCTCTGGGGCCAAGGATAATATGTCTAATTCCTTTCCCACATATTAGCCCTTTAAGTGTTAAAATAAAGCCAACATGGTTCCTCAACTCCTATATCTTCTTTTTCCTAAGTCAATCATTCACAGTTCCTTTACCTGATCTTCATTTGGCCTTATATTGATGAGGTTAGAACTAATTTAAGTTAAAATTCATAAACTTCCAAGGGTGCTACCTCCCTGGGTAGGTAGCTAGTGCAAAATTGTACTAGGTGCTTGGGAGGGATACAAAGATGAATATATATATATATATATATATATATATATATGTACATATATATATGGCACAGATATAATAATTTTTAATCATTGTGATATAGAAAAAATAGTTTCTATCTTTACAGTTGAATTTAAATGTGAGGTTGATGGTAGTGGTTTTAAAAATGAACTATTGTGGGGGGAGGGAGAAGGAATTTGTTCAAAATAAATAGAAATTTTTTCTGAACATTTCTAGAGTAGTGCAATTTGCAAGGTAAAAATTCTTAACTGAGTCCACCAGTAAATCCTGCTTCTTTGGTAATGCACACTCAAAGAGTTCCTTTCATAGCTACAGATAAAGGATTTATATCAATTCTAAAAGCCACAGCCACTAAATGTCAGGTACATCTTTTCTTCACAGATGTTTTGTAAAGTATAATTTTTATTGATATCTTTTGTTTTTTTAATGTCATGGGAAATTGTCCCATTATGCCCACCCAAATCCTCATGCCAAAAAGATCAATATATCAAAAAATAGTTTTTTTTTAAATTAAATTATATGTTTATTTTTAGTTTACAACATTCATTTCCACAAGATTTTGAGTTATAACTTTTCTCTCCATCTTTCCCCTACCCACTACCCCAAAATAGTGATCCCACTATATACCCTCTCCCCAAATCTGCTATCTCCTATATCCTTCCCCATCCCCCCTCCAACTTCCAGTAGGGCAAGATGGATCTCCATACCCCAGTGCCTGTAAATCTTATTTCCCAGTTACATGTAAAATAATAATAATAATTAATAATATTTTTTAATATTTGATTTTAAAACTTTGAGTTCCGGATTCTTTCCCTTCCACCCTCATCACCCACCCTCACTGGTAAGATAAGCAGTTCAGTATAGATTGTACATGTGTAGCTATGCAAAATATTTCCATGGTGGATATATTGTGAAAGACTGACTGTATTTCCCTCCATCCTATCCCGCCCACCACTTGCTCTATTCTCTACTTTGACCCTGTCCCTTTTCAAAAGTGTGCGCTTCTAACTACTCTCCTCTCCCCATCCTGCCCTCCCCTCCATCATCCCCCCTCTCATCCCTTTCCCCCCTACTCTCCTGTAGGGAAAGATAACCAATTTAGATTATATATCATTGCCTCCCTAAGCCAAATTCAACGAGAGTAAAATTGAGCCATTCCCTTTTGTCTTCCTGTTCTTCCCCTCCACTGTAACACTTTCCCTTGCCTCTTCTATATGAGATAATTTATCCAGTTCTGTCTCTCCCCATCTCCTCTCATAATATTCCTCTCTTACCTTGAAATTTCACCTTTTAAATATCATCCCTTCCTATTCAATTGGTCCTGTGCCCTCTGTCTATGTATACCTGTATACATATATACACACACTCACATATGTATTCATATGCCCATATACCCTCCTATATAGACATATACATGTATGTATACATACATATATAAATATATATGTATACATTTATATTTCCTTCAACTATCCTCATACTGAGAAAAGTATCATAAATTACAATTATCATTTTTCCATGTAAGCATATAAATTGTTCAACTTTGGTAAGTTCCTCATGATTCCTTTTCCCTGTTTACCTTCTCATGCTTCTTGTATTTGAATGTCAAATTTTCTATTCAACCTTTGTTTTTTCATCCAGAATGCTTGAAAGTCCTCTGTTTCATTGAATGACCGTATTTTCCCTTGAACCATTATACTCACTTTTGCTGGGTAGGTGATTCTTGGTTTTAATCCTAGCTCCTTTGATCTCCAGAATATCATATTCCAAGCCCTATGATTCCTTAATGTAGAAGCTGCTAGACCTTGTATTATCCTGATTGTGTTTCCACAATATTCAAATTGTTTCTTCTTGGCTCTTATAATATTTTCTCCTTGATCTGGGGACTCCAGAACCTGGCTAAAATATTCCTAGGAGTTTTCTTTTGGGGTTCTTTTTCAGGAAGTGATCAGTGGATTCTTTCAATTTCTATTTTTCCCTATGGTTCTAAAATATCAGGACAATTTTCTTTGAGAATTTCTTTTTTTTAATGTTATTGATTATTATTATTATTTGTCTTTTTGGAAGGAAATTGGGGTTAAGTGACTTGCCCAAGGTCACATGGCTAGTTTTTGTGTTAAGTGTCTGAAGCCAGATTTGAACTCAGATGCTCCTGACTCCAGGTCTGGTGCTCTATTCACTGTGCCACCTAGTCACCCTGAGAATTTCTTGAAGGATGATTTCTAGTTTCTTTTTTTGATCATAGCTTTCAGGTAGTCCAATAATTTTAAAATTATCTTTCCTGGATCTATTTTCCAGGTAAGTGGTTTTCTTCAATGAGATATTTCACATTGCCTTCTATTTTTTCATTTGTTTGGATCTGTTTAATAGTATCTTGATTTCTCATGAAGTCATTAGCTTCCATTTGCTCCATTCTAATTCTGAAGCAATGATTCTCTTCAGCGAGCTTTTGAAATTCCTTTTCCATATGGCAAATTTGGCTTTTAAAGGCATTCTTCTCTTCATTGGCTTTTTGGTCCTCTATTGCCATTTGAGTTAATCTATTTTTTAAGGTGTTATTTTCTTCAGTCAGGTTGTTGACTCTCTTTTCATTATTTTCTTGCATCATTCTCATTTTTCTTCCCTATTTTTCCTCCACTTCTCTTATTTGGTTTTCAAAATCCTTCTTGAGCTCCTCCACAGCCTATAACCAATTCATATTTTTCTTGGAAGCTTTTGGTGCAGGAGTTCTGACTTCATTGCCTTCCTCCTGTTCCATGCCTTGATCCTTTTTGTCCCCCCAAAAAAGGAATCTAAAGTTGGATTGCTCTGCTTGCTTTGCTTCTTTTGCTTGCTCATGTTGCCTCTCAATTACTTGACTTCAGAGCTCTTTGCCACAGTAGAACTATGCTTCCAGGGAGGAGAGTTTTGTCCAAAATCACTGGAATTTTTGCAGCTGCTGGAGCTATTAGTTGGTTGCCCTCTCTGTGGTCCCCCTGCCCCAAGCTCTGCCTTGCTGGTCACACACTCCAGGGCATCTACCCAAGACAACTATCCAGATCCAGGCATGTCAAGGCAAGAGCAATTACCCCCCTGAATCGATGCCTGGTCACCTTATGATCCACAGGCCAGGAGCTCTGAAGCAACAATGTAGAGGTGGCTGCAGGGCTGCCATGCCTCCATCACTTTTTGTTCTGGGGGCTGAGGCTGGACCTTACTTTGTCCCCCCCACCCAGGTCCAAGAGAGTTCTTCACTGACCTTTTACTTTGTTGTTGGCATTTATGAGTTGATGTTTCTGAAAACCACCACTGCTGCTGGTGATCCCCTCTCCCAAAGTCTATTCTAGCCACTGCTGGTTGGGGCCTCCCTGGGGATAAAACTGCAGGCTCACACAGGGCTGGGCTCTGCTCCCAGCACACTGTGATGAACCCTTCCTGTCCACCTTCTGGGCTACCTTCAGCAGGTGGTTTGTTTCTCTCTGTCACTTTGTGGGTTCTGTAGCTCTAAAATTTGTTTAGAGTCATATTTTATAGGTATTTGAGGTGGTTATGTTGGGAGCTCACAGAGTTTTCCTGCTTCTGCCATCTGGGCTCTGCTACCCTCTTACCCCCAAACAATAGTTTTAATTTTAAAAGATAAAGAAAGTTTTAAAAATCAGCTAAAAACATTCAATTAATTGAAAACTTCTGAAAATATATGCAATGTACCACTCCTTTTGGCCTCTTGTCTCCACAAAGGAGTGAGATGGGGTATCTTGTCATATCACTTTTTTTTGTAGCCATGCTTGTTCTTTGTAACTTCCAACATTCATTTTTTATTTTTTTGTGGTTGTTCCTTCTGTTGACATTGTTATAGTAATCATGTATATCTTTTTTTTTTTACATTTTTCTTGGCTTATTTCACTCTGTAGGTCATATAAATATCTCCACATCTCACTATATTCATCAGATTTATCATTTGCTATAGCATAGTAACATTCCATTATGCTAACTTACTAGAATTTGTTTAGCCATTCCCTTAATGATGGACATCTACCTTGCTTCCAATTCTTTGCTACCACCAAAAGTGCTGCTGTAAATATTTTGGTATTTATAGGAATTTCTTTTTATCAATGAGCACATTGGGGCATAATCCTATAAACAAAATCTGTGGATAAAAGATTATGGACATTTTGGTTACTTTATTTGCAAATTATTTAATTTTCAAATTGTTTCTCAAAATGGTTTTATTTATTCACATTTTCAGCAATAAAAGTTATCTTCCCACACCCCCTCTAACATTAACTATTTAGCATCTTTGGCAATTTGGTGAGTATAAAGTAAAACCATAGACTTCTTATGATGTCCATTTTAGTTATTATTAGGTATTTAAAGAGTTCTTTCATATGGTTGTTAGTACTATGCAATTCTTTTGAAAACCATTTTCCCACAGATTTTCATCACAACTCTTGGGGAAATAATATACACATGACAATGTATATATAATTTCACAAACATATACACACCCAATATCATAGGTAAATAAAAAGATATATAGACATGCATATATAATTGCACGCACATTTGTATGTAAGTTTTCTGTATATCTTGGACAGTAAACTCTTATCTTAGAAATTTGATTTAAAAAAAAAGATTTTCTCCCCATTTGATCATATCCCTTTCTTTTTTTTTTTTTTTTCAAATGAACAAGTATTTATTAAGGAGCTTTCTTATGTGCCAGGCACTGTGCTAAGCACTTTGGATACAAAAAAAGGTAAAGGATGGTTTCTGTCCTCGAATGAGCTCACAATCTAATGGGAGAACATGCAAACAACTATGTACAAATAAAACACATACAGGGACAAACTGGGGGATAATCTCAAAGGGAAGGCACAAGCAAGAACTTGTATCTATTTCTATTAAAAGAATATATTAAGAATAAAAATCCAGAAAGATAACTACCTTTAACTTACTATCCTAACCATAATTTTACCAAAACCCTAGTTTAAAACTCAAAGGCATCAAATCCCACCGATTTGACTTTTCTCATTATATGCTTTTTCATACCTTTTTCTTCAATTGATACTGGGTTTTCTCTCTTCACTTACGATCAGAATTCTAAAGCTTACAGTCTTTTTATATATAGTCCAATAGTGCCTAAACCTGGAACCAGCCAGCAAAATCAAAAGAGAATAGTGACCCTCTGTACCTTAAGATATGCTTTCACTCATGTAAAACCAACCAACCAACCACAACAGTCATGTAACAGAGATACTAAAAAGGCAGGGAAAGAAACCAGTGGTAAAAAACCCTGGAAAGAGTACTTTTTTGGGGAGTGGGGGAAATTAACTGCCCAGATTATGACTGGAATATAGGCATCCCACTGGGATCAAAGAATTGTGTTTGAATATCACTGGCCTGCTGATAATCATAGGTCTCTTCTGACTTGCTGTGGTTCAGCTGCATGTTCGTGGAGTAGTTTGGAAGATATTCCATGGTGTGGGGGCATTAAAACTCATAGTAGTCTGTGGTTTCATGGAATAGACCTCACTAGTATTATTTCCAAAGGCAGCCCTCAAGTCATTGGCAGGGTAGGGGTGCTGAAACATCTGGTTTTGATAAGCACCCTCTCTACCATTCTGGAACTGGTTATTCCAAGTCTGGTTGTTCCATATTGGAAAGTTTCCAGAAGGATTCATCATATAGTCCTGGTGAAATGGAGAGTAGAAGCTTATGTACTCCCCAAGAGCTGATCCATTCTGAACCATACTCATACTATTGCCATTCTTTGACCACATGGTATGTGGTCATCTCTTTGACTTCATTCTCTGGTTCTGAAACCAGGTCTTGACCTGTTTGTAAGTAAGGTTCAAATTCTCAGCCACATTACAGATCTGCTGTGGACTGAGGTATTTTTGCTCCATGAATCTGCTGTTGAGTACATTTAGTTGAGCCTGAGAGAACACTGTCCTCATCTTAGGTTTTTTGACCAGACTCTGATCTTCTTTTCCCTGATGGATCTTGGGCTTGTTCTGTGAGGAAAGGTTGCTTGAAGTCGGACAAGTGGCAGAGTCAGGAATATCTTGAATAAACATATCCATGGATGAAGAAGGAGAAGTTTCTTGGAGCTTTTCTGGACTTTGTACTTGGAAATTACAGTAAGGGTTTGGGGAGGTAAATGGCTCTGGTCGGGACTCGGAGATCCAGGTGTCGTAAGGGAAGCTGACATCGCTTTTGGGCCGGCAGGGCTGGAGGTCATGTTTTAGGGAAGATGCTCAAAGGAAGGGGTTCAACCTGGACAGTCTCAGTTAAGTCTAGAAGCAAAAGCCTAGAGTGTATGGTTGGCCAATTGCTTAGCAAAGTATCGATCACATCCCTTTCTAATCCTGGATGTATTCATTTTGTTTAGGTAGCAACTTTTCAGTTTTGTATAATTGAAGTTATCTATTTTATTTTTCCTAAATGCTGTTTTCCTCTGTTTGATTAAAAATACATCACATACATGTAGATATGAAAGGTACATGATCTGCTTCTTTCCCAATTTCCATCATATGATTTTTAATATTAAGATCATGAATCCATTTTTAATTTCTTGATGTTGATGTTGTTTGACATTAGTTTATTCCCAATTTCTACTGAACTGCTTTTATGTTTCCCAGTAGTCTTTATAAAGAGGGAGTTCTTCTGTAAGTAATTTATGTTTTCCAGTTTGCTAACCACTGCATTATTGACTTCCATTATTTCTTATTCACCACTATCTAGACTGTTGCATTGATCTCTTCTATTTTTTAATCAATACCAAATGACTGTGATTAAGGTCTGAAAATGCCATTCCTCTTCATCCCCACATTATTTTTCATTCTTTTAATTAATGTTTTGATTTATTTTTTTCTCCAAATGAATTGTCTGCATAAAATCCTATAAATAATACATTTGATATTTTAATTAATATAGCATTAAAACTATAAATTAACTGTCAGTACTGTCATTTCTGTTATATTGATACAGTGCAGAAATGAACAGCTGATATTCCTCTAGTCATCTAAATTGTTCTTTATTTTCTAAAAAATAATTTATAACCAGGCCAGTTAGGTGGTGTAGTAAATACAGCACTGGCCTCGTGTCAGGAGGACTTGAGTTCAAATGTGACCTCAGACACTTAACACAAAAACTAGTCATGTGACCTCGGGCAAGTCACTTAAACCCCAATTACCCTCCAAAAAGCAAAAATAGTAATAATAATGATAACTTATAATTGAATTTGTACAAGTATTTTTATATGTTTTAGAAGACTTTATGCATTTTGTAGATATTCTTTAAAAAGATTTCACTTTTTATTGTTACTTTTGGAGGTTTGTTATATTAAAAAAATGTTGATTTTTGTGGGTTTATTTTCTTGCCTGAGATTTTTCTGAAGCTCTTGTTTTCAGTATCTATGCTGATTCCCTAGGAGTTTTTAAGTAAATTATCATTTCATCAGCAAATAGTGACAGTGTCTCTTTTTATATCTATCATTACGTTAAATTTCTTTTTCTTGTCTTATTGTCTTTAATAGCATTTCTTGAACAATTATCAAATAATAGTGGGTGAATTGGGTGGGAAGATATATAGTAGTGTCCCCATAGAAAATGATTGCTTGTTTTTGATTTTAGATAGATATTTTGTATGGTATTCTTTTTTAAAAGACCCATTTATACTTATACTTTGCAGGGCTATTTAGCATATAAATTAGTGTTGTACTTCAACAAAGGCTTTTTTCTGTATTGATTGAGATAATCATATGGTTTTGGATGTTTTGGCTTTTAACATGATCAGTAGCATAGATTGCATTGCCTGTATAAATCTAACTTGGTCTTGATGAATGATTTCTCAGGTTAATTGCTTATAGTCTGCTTGACAGGATTTCATTAAAAATATTCATGAATGATTTTGACATAGAGTTCTCATTGTTTATTTTATCCTTCCCTGGTTTAGTTATTCAAACTGTCTTTATCTCAAAGAAAGGATAGGATGTTTTCCTTCACATATTTTTAGACTTACTTGTGTAGCATTGGTACTAATTATTCTTTAAACTTTTATAAAACATGCCAGTACCTAGAGCTCCCCTCACCCTTTTAAATTTCTTTACAGCTTTCTCTGATTCATTTTTTGACACTGGATTATTTAGGACTTATACTTGGTCTTCTATCATTTTGGGTATTTTAAATTTTTGAAACTATTTCTGTGTTGTTGGTTTTTTTTTGTGTGTGTTCTCAATGCTGTTAGCACAACAGATTCCAGTTTGTTTTATTTCCTCTGGTTTTGTTGTGCCTTCACCTTACATTTGCTTTCTTTGTAGCATCATGTAGTATAATTTTAAATCTCTAATTATTGTGAATTTTGTCATTTTCTCATCTGATAACATGTTTGTAAGTCCTTTAAAAAATTCAACTGCTGTATAAGTATTTTATTCCAGATACTAATTTTTATTCAGTGTATTTTTTTTTTACTTTTTTAGGTATGTTTCTTCTAAGCAACAGGTAATGGGATTTGTTTTATTTTCCAAACTATTACTCTAATTTTAAAATATTATTTAATTCATTCATATTTAAAATTATTTACATTTTCCTTCATTTGTTTTTTTTCTCTAAGTGATTTTCTCTTTATTCTCTAATACAATACTTTGTCTCTTCAGTTATTTTTGCTTAATCTACTTTGAGATAACTATTTCCACAAGATCTTTTCTCCGCAACCTCAATTCTATACCCTCCTCATATTTTTATTGCCCCTTTCCCCAGTATTATACTTTATTTAACTTAATTCCTTTTCCTTCCTTCTTTATATCCAATTACATAATTCTTCTCCTCTTTTTCCTTCTCCAAATAAGCAAATTAAACTAATGTTTCTCTTCCTGTTCTCACCTTCAAAAACTTTGATTGGTAGGTTTTTTTTTTCATTTTCCAGACAGAATTTTTCTAAAAAAAAGAATTTCCTTCATTAATTTATTTCCCTTTCTGTCTTTTCTAAATTTGTATTATTTTATTCATGGACTTTATACTTGTTTATTCTTTTAGTTTCATTACTCCCTATGAAATTAAAATTTCTAAAAGTATGGATTTTAAATTTCCTCTTCTAAATTTCTATATCATTACCTCATAGGACTTACTCTCCATTTTTTTAACCTTCTCTGCCTCCCACATGGGGAGGAGGCTGTGTCCCTGAACCTCATGACTTTTGAGGTGATAGACACAGTTGTTGGTGCACTTAATTGTTATTGTTGATAGGGCAGTTGGCCTAGTGTCAGGAAGACCAAGTTCAAATCTAACCTCATACACTTATTAACCATGTGACCCTGAGAAAGTTACAACTTCTGTCTCAGTTTTCTCACCTACAAAATGAGGTTATATTAACACCTATACCACAGGGTTATAGGATCAAATGAGACAATTTTGTAAAAAGCACGTGACACATAGTAGGTGCACTATAAATGCTTATTCTTTTCCTTTCATTCCCTGACAAAACTGTTTCCAGCCAGGTGCCAGTCCCCTTTCCTTCAAGTATGGTATAACCTTATATACATGTTGGCTCTCTTCTATACTCCCTTCTCTTCTTCAGTTCTCTGGAGAAAAAATGATATAGTACTTCATCATGCTGCCCCAGGCAAAGAATACCTCTGATTTTCCAGTACTTCCACCTCCTCTATAGGGGGTTTGGGGAAGAATTGAATTCTGTCACTTATTTCCACAGAATGATGGGGTGAGAAAAGGAAGAGTGTGTTGGCACGGACTATAGCAGCAGCAAAAAAATGCCTATGTGGATACCAGAGCCCAAGTCTAAGGTTTAGGTTTGGCCATCATTTCATGGTGTGAGAATTGACTGAGGAGGGCCTCCAAGTGAGAATGTTAGGGATTAAGGAATAAATTTTTTATTATTATTAATCAAGTTGTTTACTTGTAAGGTTTCTTAGTTTATTGGCCAATGTAAACATCTGCAATTACTTTAACTCTTCTGTGTAATTATTTTGAGATTTTTTGGATCAGAGAAAATGTCTACTACTCCTTTTTGTTGGTCGTGTGATCTAGAAGTCCCTCACACCTGTATTTTTACTATTACATAAAAGTATTATAATCTAGGTAGATAGATTTGGAATTTCTTTTTAGTTACTAGGTAAAAAAGAATGGAAAAATGATCAGTTTTTTCCCTGCAGGGAACTTTCAATTGAAGAATCAATTGGGCCTTTCCTCAAGCCTGCTTAATCCAAAAATTTTATCATTTACTTTGATGAAGACAGATGCCTGCTATAACATTTATGAATAGAAAACTAATAGTTAAATTACAAAAATGTGATATAAAATTATCTTGAATTGCAAGGTACTAAATTGTAATTGTAAGGAACTAAAAGTTAATATGTGTAACTACCATCCAAAAAGGTTTAAAAATCAAATCTCTCAATAAAGTATGGAATACAACTTAACTACATGAGAATTCATTATAAATAGTGACTTTATTATACTAAAAGGTCAACATGAATTTGTATAGTGCTATGGTTGTCAAAATGGTAATGTTATCTTAGTCTTTGGTAACAGGAGTAAACCAATAGAAGACATGAGAGTTCTATTATACTCTAGTAGAATGGACTACCACATCTAGAATTCTGCATGGAATTTTGGGAATTACATAAATTGATAACCTGGAGTTTATTCAGAAGGTTGTGACTAAACATTTTAGGTTTTGAAGGAGTTGGATAAGTAATAAAGGAAATATTTAAGATAGACAAGACAGCTGTTTTTCAATTTTTTAAGGGCTATCAGCTACAATAGAAATTAGATTAATCTGTGTCTACAGAGGACAAAGTGAGAACCAATGGGTAGAAATTACAAAAGGCTAGATTTTGGATCAGTGTTGTAAAAAAAATCTTTCTTACAACTAGAGTTGTCTCAAAAGGTACTGGAATGCATTGGGAAGTAGTGACTTCATTGATCCTGGAGATATTTAAGAGGATGCTAGATGACCATCTGATGATTGTTTTAGATGAAATTCATGATCTTGGTTGCTATTGTCCTAAATGCCCTCCAGTTCTGTCATTTTCTTGTGATAATTTATTATTTACAAGTAATTTTAACATTATAATCTACTCTATTAAAATCATCCTCTGATTCTTTATTGTGAGAAGGGGGTGGCAATATTCTTTAATAAGTCTTATCATCCTATATGTAGTCCACATGTTTGGTTCTCTGTTACCAAATATCTCTATCAATGAAATCATAGATCCTTAATATGTTGAGGTATAAATGTTATTAGCTGCCCCTTTGTAATAAAATGGGTACAATGCCATGTAACACAATATAGTGACCTTAGAGTCAATACTATGACCAAGTCAATTAACCTAAGCTTAGTAGTAGAGAATATACTGATCAATATTGGTAGAAGAATGAGATCACAGGTCTTATTTTTAAAAATTCTGTTGAAGCATGAGCTAGAAAGGCAATCTTCCACCTGGAATGCTATAATGCCTCCTTTAGGATAAGCAGATTCTGTTTCTTCCCTATGCTGTGAAGTTTGTCTTCAGTTTCCTGCTGTCCTTTTACAAAACCAGTATACCTTGTCATGCATCTACTTGAGGAAGCAAGGGGTTACAAAATGATCTCTCTTTGTCCACAGATTCACATCCAAGTCTTCCCTCTTTGAGTAATCTCTACACTGTGCAATAACACAAAGCTTTCTTCTCTGTAGGTGGAAAATATTTATTATTCAGTCTTTGTCTCTGATGACATTGGCAGCATCCAGGGGCTTCTTGTTAAAATTTCTAACCCTTGTTAATTCCATAGGCCCCAAACTCAACTGAGATATACCACTTAAGTCTTCCTACCAGTGTAAGGCCACTTTAGTCACTCAAGAGGGTGTAGTGACCCTTTTCTCAATTGTAAGACAGAGGAGATCACTAGCAGCTGCAGTTACAGGACAGCAGGGAACCTGGTCACAGTTCCAGGGCCAGCAGGAGTACTAGTGTTCATGGCTACAGGAGAACAGTGAAGACCAGAGAACAGGCCAGGAAAGCAGTTACCACTGTTATTTGGTCAATTCTGTTTTTTAAAGTGTTATTTTCTGCAGTATTCTTTGTATTTCTTTTACCAAGCTGTTGGCTCTCTTTTCTTAATTTTCATGCATTGCTCTCACTTTGTTTACAATTTTTCCTCTATGTCTTATTTGATTTTTAAAGTCCTTCTTAAGCTCTTCCAGGTATTTTTGTTGAGCTTGTATCTAATTCACATTTTTCTTTGAGGCTTTGATTGTAGCTGTTTTGACATCATTGCCTTCTGGGTTTATGTTGTCTTGATCTTCCCTGAGGACATAGTAACTTGTTATGGTCAGGTTCCTTGTTGTTTGCTTATTTTTCCAGACTTGTGAGAGTGAAGCAAATAGAAAAAAGACACAAAAATCTACCAAAGAAAACACATTAAAAAGCAGAATTGGCAAATGGAAAAAGAGGGTCAAATGTTTATTGAAGAAAATAATTCCATATAAATTGGAATTGGGCAAGTAGAAACTAATGATTCTATGAGACACTAAGATACAATCAAGAAAAATAAAAAGAATGAAAAAATAGATAAAAATATGAAATATCTCATTGGAAAAACAAATGGCCTGGAAACTAGATTAAAAAGAAAGAATTTAAGAATTGTTGTTTTTGTTGTCCATCATTTGTTTTTGAAGAGGACCAATGACATCATGGGCTGAAATATTCACTTGAATTGGATTTAAGTGAGGCAGAGTTACACAAAGTTGTCTGCCCCACTCTCTCTTCCAGAATCATCAAAGTCTAATAGCAAGACAAAAGTCAGGAGGCCACTGATGGCCTGGGAT
Organism: Petaurus breviceps papuanus; assembly: GCF_028583685.1. Lineage (NCBI taxonomy): Eukaryota > Metazoa > Chordata > Mammalia > Diprotodontia > Petauridae > Petaurus > Petaurus breviceps. Next base: position 3,405,645 of record NW_027187374.1, on the reverse strand, counting down.
GCATTGGATAATCTGGAAATCTTCAATGTCTGACCAAGCTTCAAGTGTTCCATATTAAGTGCATTAGCTACATTCATGAATGTTGGAACAAACTTTTCTCATCCACCCATTCTAGAAGAGTAAGTCTTCACAGGCTTGGTGTAGATATTCCCCTAGCTCACCAAGGTGTTACATGCTTTGTTGATCACCCCTCTAGATTTTAGCCCATCTGCCAAGATGTTTTTACCAGGGTGTAGCTACTGTGCATACTTTAGCTTTTTGGAGTCACAGGGGAAGGTTTGGTGAAAGGTAGACACAAAAGATAAGTGAACAGCCCTGAAAAACAATCAGCAGGCCCTTATACCAATGGTCCTAGTCCTCCCTAAATACATAATGCACACTGATTCAAGAATTATTGTACTACCTGAAAGCCATGATAAAATAAAACTAGACATTATATTTCAAGAAATTATTAAAGAAAACTTCCATGATATACAACAAGCAGACAGTAAAATAGACATCTAAAGAATCCACTGATCATTTCCTGAAAGAGATTCCAAAATGAAAACCTCTAGGAATATTACAGCCAAATTCCAGGGCTTGTAGGTCAAGGACAAAATGTTTCAAGCAGTCAGAAGAAAACAATTCTAATATCATGGAACCAAATTCAGTATTATACAAGATTTTGTGGCTTCCACATTAAAGGATCAAAGGGTTTGAAATATGACATTCTGGAAGGCAAAGGAGCTAAGATTACAACCAAAAATAATCTGTTTAGCAAAACTGAGTATAATCTTTCAGGGGAAGGAATGGGTATTTAATGAAATAAAGGACTTTTGAGAATTTCTGATGAAAAAACCATAGCTGAATAGAAAACATAAAAAGAAAAATCATAAGGAAATTAATAAAGTTAAACTGTTTACATTCCTATATGGGAAAATGATCATTGTAACTCCTGAGAACTGCAGCATTATTAGGGCAGTTAGAAAGTGTATACTTAGAGGGTATGAGTGTGAGATGATTATGAGGGATTAACTTTTAAAAATTAAAGGGTGAAAAAGAGGAATACACTGAGAGGAGGGGAAAGAGAGGGGAAGAATGGAAAATATTTTCTCACATAAAGAGGCAAGACAGGAAAACTTTCACACTGAAGGGAAAGATGAAGGGCAGAGAGGGCAACACTTGAAACTTATTCTAGTTAGAATTAGCTCCAAATTGGAAAAACATCCACACTCAGTGGGTTTGGAAATCTATCTTACATAACATAGAAATAGGAAAAGAATGGGACAAGGAAAGGAAAAGGTGACTCATAGAAGGATGGGTAGATTAAAGGAGATAGTGGTAAGAAGCAAAACAAACTTTTGAGGAGGGACAAGGTGAGAGAGAGAGTGTGAGGTACAGAGAGAGAGATGGAGAGAGGGAGAGAGAGAGAGAGAGAGAGAGAGAGAGAGAGAGAGAGAGAGAGAG
>NW_027187374.1:3397409-3404189 GCF_028583685.1 Petaurus breviceps papuanus | reverse complement strand
AGAGAGAGAGAGAGAGAGAGAGAGAGAGAGAGAGAGAGAGAGAGAGAAGGATATAGAGGGGGAAATAGAATGGAGAGATAAACATGGTTAATAATCATAATTGTGCATGTAAATGGATGAACTCACCCATTAAATGAATGTAAATGGATAAACTCACCCAAAAAATGTAAATTAGAATCTAACAATATGTTGTTTACAAAAAACACACTTGAAACAGAAAGAGTAAAACTGAAGAGCTGGAGCAGAACCAATATGCTTTATCTGAGGTAAAAACAAAACAAAAACAAAAACAAAAAACCAGGAGTAGCAACATAATCTCATTTAAAGCAAAAACAAAAATAGACCATATTTAAAGAGATAAGCAGGGAAGCTACATATACTAAATGCTAGCATAGATATATCAATACCAAACATATATGCACTAAATGGAATAGCATCCAAATTCTTAAAGGAAAATGTTAAATGAGTTACAGGAGGATATAGACAGTAAGATTATGCTCATGGAGGACTTCAACTTTACCATTTCAGAAGAGATGAATTTAACCATAAAATAAACAATAAAGTAGTGAAGAAAATTAATAGAATTTTAGAAGTTGGATATGAGAAAATATGTAAAAAGTTGAATGAAAAAAGAAATAAATATACCCTTTTCTCAAAAGTATATAGCATCTTCTTATCATGTTTTAAAGTATAAAAATGTCACAACAAAAAGCACAAATATTAAATGTACCCTTTCAGACCATAATGCAATAATATATATACATATATTTAATAAAGGGCTGGAAACAGAGATTAAAATTCATTGGAAAGTAAATAATTTAACTCGAAAGAATGAGTAGTTAAAGAACAAATCCTAAACTGGAAGTCCTGTTAAAAGACAGATTAATAAAATTGAAAGTGAGAAAACTATTGAACTAATAAATATAATAGTGATTTGGTTTTATGGGGAAAGCAATAACACAAATAAGCCATTGGTTGATTTAATTTTTTAAAAAGAAGAAACCAAAATTATTATACACCAATTCCCCTAATGAATATTGATGGAAAAATGTTAAATGAAATATTAGCAGAGAGATTACAGCAATATATCACAAAGATCATATACTATGACCAGGTGGGATTTATATCAGGAATTCCAGGACGGATGAATATTAGGAGAACGATCAGCATAATTAGTCATATAAAAAACAAACCCAACATAAATCATATTATATTTCAATAGATATAGGAAGAAAAAACTTCTGACAAAATACAGCAGCCATCCTTACTAAAACCACTAGAGAGCTTAGCAAGTATATGGAGCTTTCCTCAAAATATAAGTAGTATCTACCTAAAATCAGCTGCAAGCATTATCTATAATAGCAAAACCCTAGAAGACTTCCCAATAAGTTCAGGGGTGAAAGAAGGCTGAGCATTATCACCATTATTATTCAATGTTGTACTAAAAATGCTAACTATGACAATAAGAGGAGAAAATGAAATTGAAGGAATTAGAATAGGCAATGAAGAAACTAAACTATTACTCTGTAGATGATGGCATTTTTAGAGAATTAACTAAAAAACTATTTGAAATAACTTTAGTAAAGTGGTAGAATATAAAATAAACTCATATAAATCACCTATCTATCTGTCTATCATCTATCTATCCATCTGTTATCAATATCAATATATACTACCAACAAAGCTCAGCAGGTAGAGATAAAAAGAGAAATTCTATTTAAAATAACTTCAGATCATATAAAATACTTGGGAGTTAACCTTTCAAGACAAACCTGGGAACTATGTGAAAAAATTATCAAATGCTTTTCATACAAATAAAATCAAGTTGAAACAACTGGAGAAATATTCATTACTTATAAGTAGTTCATATAATTATATTCATATGCTTTTATATTATATATAAGTTCAGCCAATATAATAAAAATGACAGTTCTACCTATATTACCTTACTTAGAGCCAATAACAGTCAAATTGACAGAAAATTGTTATAGATCTACAAAATGATAAAATTCTTCTAGAAGAACAAAATGTTAAGAATATCAAGGGAATCATTGAAAAAAAGTGAAGTAAGGTGAGTTAGCAGTACAAGATTTCAAACTGTATTACAAAGCAGCAATCATCAAAATAATCTGCTACTGGCTAAGAAAAAGAATGGTCAATCAGTGGAATGGATCAGTATGCAATATGCAGTAGTAATAAATGATCAAAGTTATGTAGCGTCTGACAAACCTGAAGATCCAAAATTTTGTATTAATAAATTAGTATTTGACAAAAATTGCTGGCAAACTAGAAAAGACAGCTTGGTTGAAAATAGGTATAGACCATTATCTCACACTGTGTACTGAGATAAGATAAAAATGATTATATGATTTAGACATAAAGAAGTGATATCATAGGCAAATTAGGGGAACAAAGAATGTTTTACTTGTCAGATTTATGGATGGGGAAAGAACTTAGGGACAAATAAAAGAGAGAATATTACAGGATGAAAAATAGATCATTTTGATTACATCAAACTAAAAAGATTTTGCACAAAAGCCATGCAGCCAAGATTAGAAGGAAAACAGGAAACTGTAGGGAGGGGGGAGGGAAATTCACAGCAAATTTCTCTGATAAAGGCCTCATTTCTCAAATTTATAGAGAACTGAGTCAAATTTATAAGAATGCAAGTTAGAGGACAAGAAGAGAGTTTTGAGAAGAAGAAATCAAAGCTAACTATAGTTACTTTGATTAGAAAAATACCTATCAAAACATCTCTGAGGTACTACCTCACACCTATCAGATTGGCAAATATGACAGAAAAGGAAAAGGACAAATGTTGGAGATGTGAAAAATAGGGACACTAACACATTGTTGGTAGAGTTGTGAACTGAGCAAAACATTCTGGAGAGAAATTTGGAACTGTGACCAAATTTATAAAACTGCAAACCCTTTGACCCAACAATATTACTACTATATCTGCACCATAAGAGATCAAAGGAAAAGGGCATATGTGTAAAAATATTTATAGCAGCTCTTTTTGTGGTGGTAAAGAATTGGAAACTGAGGGCATACACATCAATTAAAGAACAGTTTAACACATTGTGGTATATGAGTATAATGGAATACTATTGTGCTATAAGAAATTATGAACAGGGGGATTTCAGAAAAACCTGGAAAGAAGATGAACGAATAAAAAGTGAAGTGAGCAGAGTTAGGGGAACATTGTATATAGTTAGAGCAATTGATTTAGCTATTCTTAGCAATACAATGATCTAAAACAATTCTGAAGGATTCATGACGGGAAATGCAATCCACCTCCAGAAAAAGAATTGATAGAGTCTGAAAAGAGATCCAAGTATGCTTTAGAAAAAAACTTTTTCATCATTCTTTTGGGTTTTTTTTTGTCTGTTTTCTTTTGCAAAGTGGCTAATGTGGAAATGGTTTGCATAACTGCACGTGTAATCAATTTCAAATTGTTTACCTTCTCAAGGAGGGGGTGAGAGGGAAAGGATTTGTTACTCAATTTTTTAAAAGAATGAATGTTAAAATTTTTGCTTACATATAGTTGAAAATAGTGAAAATAAACATAAAATGAAATGAAACATAGTGAGACGTTTTCTCCTTCAAAGAGACAGTAATGGAAATATGCCCCTCTGTAGTTCTGTGATGGTGCCCATAACAGGAAAGCTTTTTATTTGGAAAAGAGCTACTGACATAACTTTCTGGGAGCTATCAACAGCTATAGTAAGAGCCACATGGAGAGCTGTAGTGTAGAGAAGCCACACTGGATGTAGTCATCAGAGAATCATAGGAGGAATTGATGGATAAATAGTCCATTACCCTCAGCTGAGAGCTGCTAAGCACTGTTGCAATGCTATGAACTGAAAGGTGATTCTTGTTGAAAGTACTGTCCATTGTCTGGATCTGAGTATGGTCTGAAACCATATATCTCTCTGGGGAATGACGGCTCCTTACTTAGTTAAATAAAATTAAAATTAATGAAATAAAAAATTCTAATGAAATAAATTAAATACTGATCATACCAGTTACCACACAGTTAAAATTACCATCACCAAAGGAACCATGCAGATTTGTTTTTGTATTTGTACCTCTACCAGTCTTGTTTATTCTTTGTCTTACATTAAAGTTTCAAAATAATTTTTTCAAAGGTAACATCATTTACACAACCTGTCCTTACATGGGACTTTGTCAGAAGCAAAGACAACTCTACTTTTTTAATGGTATATTTGAACTGGATAGGAATGAGTACTGGCCCTGTGATTTCCCTGGTATATGGAGTTCCCAGTGAAGAACTACCTCTAATAATGAAGACCAAGCAGTTGTAAAACTTCTCATATTTGAGGATTGCCAGGAACAATGAGAGCTTAAGGCCCTTCCTGGGCTAACATAGTCAGTATGTGTCTGTAGCGGCAAGCACCCCAGCATCCCCAGAGTGTCTACCACACAGGTTCTTAGATCTGCTTTGTTAAAGGAAAGCAACTCAAAATCGGTTAACAAGTTTACTTTAATCAGTCAAATATGTATCATTTACCTGGTTCAGGAGAAAAAGGTCAGCACCCCGAACTTCAAAGTATACAGACAGAATTATCAAGACAAAAACAGATCAAGTAGACAGATTTCCAAACTGTCCAACCATTTCATCCATACCAAACAACATCTGGGTTTCAAAGCCAGGGATGGGGGGGGGGGGCGCTCTGGACAACGGCTTTCCAGAGTTTCATATGATCAAATCACAGAACACTTCTCAAAGTGAGCCCCAAAACAAAGCTACACATCAGGGCTTATATAGCCTTCTCCTGGCTCAGAGAATGTAACAACCTTATTGACTCACTGGCCAATCAAGAAGTATCTACTGAAAACCAAGCCTCCCACCCCAGGCTCCAGGTGCACTTATTCCCATTACAGTGTCAGAGGCAGTAACTAAACTATGGTCTTCCTAATTTCAAGGCTAGATTTCAATCTACTCTATCATCTGTCACATGAACTGATAATATTGTTAATCATTTAACAAGGAGACTGCTAGTCTATATGTATTTCACTAAAAAGACACACAATAGTATCAGTCACCCACCTGTTTCTAGGCTTCTTCTAAATAAAAGCTTCTTCTCTCTGTCAGGGATAGTGACTGAGATAAGGAAGACTAGTTAATGCTGTGGACAAAATGATTTGTAAGAAATTAATCAGGCCACTTGCAAACATGGAGAATAATAAATATGGGAATCCAGTGGTGAAACATTTGTGATCATAAGACCTATATATTATCATAGGTCTAGATCTGAACAGGGCCTCAGAATTTAGGTAAACCAACTTTTTCATTAAGCAGTTGAGGAAACTAAGGCCCAAAGACTTGACTTGGCTAATGTCACACCATTAGTAATCAACAAAGATGGAATCCATCAGTCAATAACTATGCACTGTGTCTTCTACATTCCAGGCACTATGTTAGGTATTACAGATATAAAGGTAAAAGGGAAACAGTACCTGACATCAAGGTGCCTATATTTTAACAGAGGAAATTAAAGCCAAGTCTTGTGATTACAGAGTCAGTGCTCTTTCCATTGTCCTATGACTCCACTTAAATGCATTCTGAAGAAGGCTATGATATTTGAATAATATATTAAATGATTTATATATATGATAAAGCATATATTATTTCTCTAAACATACACAAATAGCAGCATTCATCCTTTCATATTTCTAGCCTGTAATTATGCTTAATCCAAATAAAACAAACACTAAACAGTAAAAATGAAATAAACTTGGTGACAGATTGCCAACAATGAGAACAAAATGGTCTATCTGTCTATCAGTGAAAGTGAAATGTGTATAATTACTGCTCATTTTTCTCCTAATTGCTGAGCTATCAGTTTAAAGCTTACACACAACTGGCGAACAGTGCCTATTACCCATTCTCTAATTACTGCCCCAACTTTATAGTGCTTGAAATCAGAGAAAGCAATAGATTAACTCATATTTAGATGAAACTGTGTATATTAGCTATAACTGCTCAAATACAGTACAGTATTGTATCTCAGTAACATTTTGTAAATATGAAATTTTATTCACCCAAATGGACAGATGTATAATTTTTTATTCTCTCTACTCCAATTATTTTTCATGGTATTAAAGTGTTTTTAATGATTTTTATTGGATCAAAATTAAGAAAAAGTTAGAACCTCAGCTCTCTTTAACTTGTATGGCTAATGTTACTTGTCTAGGAGAAGGCAAGTCATACAATTTTACAGAAAGAAAGCCATTACATATTTCAGCAAACAAAGCCTAGCAAATGTATTTTAAATATAAAATAATTCATGCTCCCATGTGGTCTCATCATGATAACATAACATGACTCTGGAAGAAAAATAGAATATCTGAGTACAGTATACTTTCATTATATCCACTGATTCCACTATATCCTAAAGTATGCCATGAACTTTGTTCACTAAGATAATATTTTAGTGAGTAAAAAATAGTGGAACTGTGGAGCTTTTTACACGTAAGATTCTGTGAAGTAGAAGCCAGAATGCCATAATAGAATATTTGTTGTAGAATTGCATTTTTCCCCTGCTAATGAACAAACTAATTAATTGAGCAGAATGACAATAACAAAACTATAGCTTTCATTCATTGTAAGTGCTTTATGTTCCAGAGGTATGCCATTGATATGTTTTGTGCCTAAAGACACTACTCCCACACACACACACACACACACACATACAGAGAGAGAGACAGAGAGAGAGAGAGAAAGAGAGAGAGAGAGAGAGAGAGAGAGAGAGA
>NW_027187374.1:3392759-3397309 GCF_028583685.1 Petaurus breviceps papuanus | reverse complement strand
AGAGAGAGAGAGAGAGAGAGAGAGAGAGAGAGAGAGAGAGAGAGAAATACAGAGAAACACATGCACAAACACAGAAAAATTGGTTTAACTAAAGCTCATCATGGAATCTCTTCCTTCCCTATAGTAAGGAGAAAAGCTACTTATGAGAATTTTGGAGAACCTAATGCTGTTCATGAGGAGAAAACATTGGACAGATACTATAGAATAAATTCCTCAAATTAACCTATATGAAAATAAGCACCTCATTAAAGCTTACTGGAGCTCCTGCCTCCCCCATAATTTGATAGTATGAGTCAGTAATGAACCAGAGGAAAAAGAGAAGAAAGATGATAATTTCATCTTGGTAAAAATCATAGAAATTGCCAAAAAATTTTCATTCTTAGCTCTGAAGTTTAGAGTTTGGTAGGGTTATATGCTCATTGTTCATAATATTATGAATATAACTACCAGCTCTTCAGCAGAGATAGGGGATGAACTTCTAGCTTAAGAAATGGTGATTATACTTCACCAAAAAGCACAGAAATAATTACAACTAGATTCTGATTGGTACAAATAATGGATTCTATGGAGTGGTCACATTATTCAAATTCATAGTATTTGAAATTACAATTATATGTAAAACATGATAATAGGTTCTAGCCCAATGGAAATAAACAATGAAAACTTTAAAAATTAAGTTTAGCTGTTCAATATAGTATTATAATAACAAAGGATTTTTAAAAAAATGATTTCAGATTCAAATTTAATAGAAAGAGAATATTTATGTAAAGCAACATTTTAAAAACCTGCAAAAATGCTGAAAATTGCACCTAAATTTAAGTCTACACTAATGACAAGATGAAAGTGTTATTGTCATTTAACATATTTTAGCAGCATAGGCCAAACTGTCTTCTCTCTTCAAATTTTCATACATATATTGGTAGGTACAGAAAGCTTTATCCACATCTTGGCAAATTTTCATGGTCATACATTCTCACTCAATGAAATAAGAATACTTGAATGAGTTGGTATATTATGTAAGATCAAGAATACCTTAAATTTAAGACCATTATACTTATAATATTTTTCAGGAGTTTGACTAAGATAACTTGAAAAATAGTTTCAGAAACAGCTTTAGTTACCCAAGCTTTCTCATTTGACCATCAAAGAAAAGGAAATAATAGTTGATTTTGAGACTAATAAACAATCTTTGGTTTAAGTTTTAAAAACATCAGGTGACCTTTAAATGCAGATTTTTTTCTTTCTTAGAAATATGAGTTCTCAAAGGCATCTTTTCCCCCCAGAGGAAACCCATTTTATCCACATTAAAAATTTGTGATCAATGTAACCATCTTCTTTGATTATTTTCTTCAAAACAGAATATTTAGCTACTGCATTTTCATCTTTACTTACTGCCTCTGGTAATTTTAATATTATGCAGGTTTGTTTGTTTGTTTTTTAAGTAGTAGAATGAACCTACACTAGAAATCAAGGGTTTTTTTTTTCCCCACTATTCATTTCATTTACATTTTTTTTACTGCCTTGCATAAACTTGAAACTTTGAATGGTTGCTCTGCTAAGATCAATGAATTTTTTATTGCAATCTTGAATTCATATAACTAAAAGATGTTTCATTTCTTTCATTATAATATTTCTTTTCCTTTTAATTATTTGCCAGTCACAAAAATCTGATGCACCTTTGTTTTTTTTCTTTTAGTTCACCTGCACATTTTACAATATTGCCTACTGTAGTTTCAGACATTCTGTCATCTCATCCTATTTCAGAGTTACTGTGAACATTTTAAACTATTCAATTATATCAAATTTTGTTCCAATGTAATAAGCAATAATGTGTGTTGGCAGTTTTTAACCTCTGAAGTATTCTTCCTTTTGTTTATTTTCAAGAGCTCTTCCAAAAAAATTAAAACAACTGTTGATAATATGGTCTACAGAAGCACAAGTCATATACACATGATAGGCAAATACAAACTGACAACTTAGCAGCATGTTAAAACCTTTGGCTCACACCTGTGTTAAACTCTGGCTTACATTAAATTCAACATGAAATCATATAATAATAGATACTGAATTGAAATTCACCTCGTTTGAACTCATTTTTATCAGAACCTAGATGGATATGCATAATGTTGTATAGTTAATAAGATCTATTTCTATCTTATATTTTAAAAATATGTTGAATTTTTTATTGAATGTTATGAATATATGAATGTTAAAATTTATTGAACTTATAGAATACATTTTTTCTGTCATTCGTATATTGAATCATTTGTAGTAATTTTGAAGGCATTGCATTTATCTGCACCATTGATGCCATTGTATTCATCACCTCTCTCATGGACAATTACAGTAATTTTATTGCATCAAATTGTTTCCCTTCTCCAATATCTCTTGAATATGCTTCAGTAGGTGTCAGCCATTATTGAACATGATAAGATAGCCTCACCTTATCACTGAGAAATGAGAATGAGAGAGGGCTTATGTAACTGACTTGTCTCTGTTATGGTTGTAGACTAAGTCTCTTCAACTTAAGTCACCATCCTTTACCTCAGTTTTAAATACCCAGAGACTTGAAGTATAAAATAATTAGCCTGGAGGAGAAAAAGCTATCAGAGAATACTGCTGGTTTTTTACTGCTCCCCGGAACACCAAGATGATTGTCTACCATGGGACTGCTAGATTTTACTGCCTTTGGGTGATTCTCTTGAGTTTTCTGATTTGGTCCTGGAGAAGGTAGAAAGGGATAACTTGTTATCTTTTAAAAAAATTTTAATTTTGAAATGTATTCTTTTAAGGTTTAATTATTAAAGTTGGGTTTTAATTGAATGTTATATTCTGTGACTGCTTATGCACTTTTAAATCTTAAATCTCTTACATTTTGTCTTCAATCTTTAGCACTGTGAGCAGAGGTTCATTTTTGTTCAGTAATTGATTCATGATTAAATCATTTTTAAGTAAAGAGATGGTATTGTGGAAAAAAAGAGATAGCTAGGCAATAGAGTGGCTAGAAGTATATCTTTCTTCCTAGTGTCAAAAGCAGTTTTAAAAATATATGTGGAAACTTTTGGGGTAATAAAGCTTTCTGTAGATAACAGAATTAGTATGATAGATATTTGAGGACAAGAGAAATGATTCATGGTGTTCACTAATATCTATAAGGGAAAAGTTGCATTGCTAGCATGTTGAGAGTTAAAATAAATAGTATCATGAGTATTAGAGAATTAGAAGGAGCAAAAGAGTTTTTGATTTTTAAAAGGTGAACTTTAAAGTTAGAGAATCATTTAATGGACTTGTTGATTAACTAGATAAAGAGGTTATGTTAAAAGAGGTAGCCAACGTTAAGAATAAAGGCAGAAGGTATACTCTCAGATTTCCAGATTATTCCTCTGAAAAATACCTTGAGCTCCACAGAGATTGGGTTTTATAAGAAAGGAAAATAAAAATGGGAACAATAAGACTTGAAATTAGTATATGAACCTCAGGCTTAGCCAAATGCTGCTTTCTCTTCCCTCCCTGTACCATTTCCTCACCCATGTCTACTCTGTGGGGAGAAATTTCAGCTATGAAGAAATTAGAGGGTAGGCAGACTTTTAACATTGAGCAACTCAGAGACTACAAACAAACCAATGAATCCATAGAATACTGGCCAATGAGAGTGTATTCCACTAGTGATGGTTTAGAGCAGTGTTTCTCAGAGTCTTCTGTAGTGGTAGAAGACTTCAGTTTAAACACAGCTCTTACAGCAAAATCCTCAAAAATCATTATTTTTAAATTCTATTAACAAGTGATGTAAGATTAATTTAAAAAATTGAGCTGTTTGAGGATGACTCAAACCACAGAACAGTTTGAAAAACCTTGATTTAAGGCATTTATCAGTTTCAGAATTCCATTTACCTGGGTAACTACAGCTGATTTGCTCTTACAACATCCATTGAATTAATTAGAGGTTCCTGATAGTGATTGTCCTATATCCATTATCTGTTAGATAAAAGATGGAATTCTGTATATGTAGCCCCCATGAATGCATATGTATGTATACATACATACATTTTATAACCAGTTCCTTGATTAAGGCCAGTAAGAGAGGAGAATTAAAGAGGTGAGTTTAAGTGTATTAAATCAATACCTCCTCCCTAGATGGAATCGCAAGGGAATTTTAAGATCTTCCCTGCCCCTTAATGGGCATCACTTGGAGACCAACAAAAGAAGCTTGCTTAGGGGAGGCTTATTTTTCAGGAAGGCCCACACCTTTTGTTATGTTGTTATGTTGTTAGGCAGTGGGTCACAAAGGTTGTGATGTCCTCTGACCCTGGAGAAAGACATATATATACTGAGATCCATATATACATTTTTTATACATATAAGTATATATATATGGGCCTCAGTTTTCTCACTTGTAAAATAGAAATAAATAATAATAGCATCTATATATTAAGGCTTTCATGAGGATCAAATGTGATAATAATTGCTAAGTGCTTAGTATAATACCTGGCATATAGAAAACACTAGTAGTAGTAGTAGTAGTAGTAGTAGTAGTAGTAGTAGTAGTAGTA